>NW_010310294.1:42151-43829 GCF_000700745.2 Antrostomus carolinensis | reverse complement strand
GCGAGCCTGCCTGCAGTGCTGCCAGCTTCTGCCCGGCTCGCTGCCCGCCCGTGGGCTGAGCGTGGTGCAGGGGATGCGGTGAAGCTGCGGAGCTGAAGGCAAAACGCCAAAGGATGGGGGAAAATTCTGTATCCTTCTGAGCGAACCACCTCGCAGCACTCCAAGGCGCTTGTCAGTGGGGTGCCAGGGTGGGTGGCGTGGGTGCCGACAGCCACTGCCTCTTGCTTGCGGTAGGACTGGCAATACCCTGGTGGCACACGGCAGCCTGTGTCCCTGCACCCAACCCAAACACACTGAAGGGTGCTGGGGAGGCTCAGGCACCCACCGCACACCCACGCAGCAGTGTGTCAGTGTCTGTGCCTGTCCCGGGCAGCTGCCAGCTCGGAGACAGGGTGTTTCTGTGACTAATCTTCATCTGCTGCCACGATGGAGGCACTGCCCAGCTCTTTGGCTTCACCACAGAGGATGCAGTGCCTTTGTCCCCAGGCAATGCAGGAGCTGGGCTGGAGGTGTGTTTAATCTCTGCCTTGGGGCTGGGGTGGGATGTGGGACATCCTGAGCATCCTCAGTCCTGACCTGTCCAGGTGTCTGCGTGAGGACCAGTGGTGCTGGGGTGTGCCAGGCATTGGGATGGGTGCTGCAGAGCACTCTGCCTGCTTCCCAGAATAGCATCCTCACCAGGCTGGATTGGTACCCGCTGAGCCTTGCTGCTGGAGCATCCCCATGGGCTCTGGGAAGTGATCCCACCGGCACGTGGCATTCCCACCTCTGCGGAAGGAGAAGTCAAGGATCGAGGACCTGGAGGACACAGCCAACAGCCCTTTAATCGGGAAGGAGTGGAATTAATCGCTCGGATCAGCAGAGTCATTGTGGCTTACTGCAAACAAAACAAAGCCAATTATTATTCGAAACTTGTCGGGGTGCTGTGGCTAATCTCATTACGCGCCGAGCAGCAAGGCACCGGGGAAATCTCACGGTGCCGATAAAGCGCTCGGCAGCTGCACAAAGCAATTACGGTGAAACCGCGGGGCTGTTTGCGGGGACACGCTGGGGGCTCAGCCCTCTCTGCGGACAGACAGGGACTCGGGGTGGGATGTCCCCAGCTGAGCATCTCCCCTGCTTGTCCAGGAGCCCCTCCTTGTTGACCATGGTGTCCAGGGCATGTGCTCTTCCTCAAGTCCATCCTGGTGCCTTTTCCCATGTAAAGGTCTATTCGCTGCTGTCTGGTCCATACCCAGCTCTGCAAAAAACCTCCAGAAGCAAAGAAACTTGCTGAGGGCTGTGGGACCAGACCCTCTATCACCAACCCGAGTGGGCAATGTCACCCTTGCTGTCCCTTGCCAAGGACAGTCAACCAGAAGGCTTGCTCTTCCTCAAGTCCATCCTGGTGCCTTTTCCCATGTAAAGGTCTATTCGCTGCTGTCTGGTCCATACCCAGCTCTGCAAAAAACCTCCAGAAGCAAAGAAACTTGCTGAGGGCTGTGGGACCAGACCCTCTATCACCAACCCGAGTGGGCAATGTCACCCTTGCTGTCCCTTGCCAAGGACAGTCAACCAGAAGGCTTCGGGCACCGCAAAGAAACTTGCTGAGGGCTGTGGGACCAGCCCCTCCATCACCAGCCCGAGTGGGCAATGTCACCCTCGCCGTCCCTTGCCAAGGACAGTCATCCAGAAGGCA
>NW_010310294.1:29647-42048 GCF_000700745.2 Antrostomus carolinensis | reverse complement strand
GTGGTGCTATTTTTTTTTTATAAATCTTAAATCATTCCAAAGCCCCTGCTACTGTTTTAGATTGTAACTTGGCTTTTTAAAAGTTTATCATGCACTAATTCATTCAGCCTGTTCATTTACATTCTGCTGACAGGGTACAAAATTGCTTCTTTTTTCATCCCAGAGAATTCTAACTTTGCCAATTTATGGTGCCTTTTTGATTTAATCAGGATATTTCCTAAACTAAAAAATAAGACATTTTTCAAGAAGCACCTGAGAGATGGCTTGGGTGTTATTTATATCCCTGGTGCACATGGTATTTCTGAAGCATTTCCCACCAGTTACTGGTGGTTGTACATGGGCTGGAAGCTGTGGGTTGGGGTCCATCCAGCATCACTTGACTGTGCTCCCTGGGGAGGACCTGGAAAAAGCCTTTTTTCTGCATTTTTTTGGCATTGTCAAAAATGCCCACGTGCTGTTCTTCCCATCTTCCCACTTTGAAGGAGCTCAAAGCCTTTGGGTGCCCCAGTCTGTTGGCCATGCCCATCCACGGGACCTGCCACCACCAGCACATCGCTCGCGTGCCACGGTCAGAGGTCCTTCGGCACCGCTTGGCAGAGCCCGTATCGTGCCATTACACACTGAAACACTGTTATTTCCCTCTTCCAAACCCTGTCGGAGCAAGTCACAGGAGGGATTATTTTTGGCTCTGCTCAGCGTAGTTACCTAGCAATTTGCAGGAGGCTTGGCATTACCGGCGAGTTACTCGAGCCGTGCGAGCTGCTTTGCAGTGAGCAATTCATTTGTTGCATTTGGTTCTTTTTACTGCTCACAAATCGTCCAGACGCCAGCTTGGAGTCTTACAAATTTGTTCTCTGTTGGAAAGATTTCAGCCCCGTTGGTTGTTTGTGAAATATTTCCTCTGATCGTTGCTTTTGAGTGTTCACCACCTGTAATTCCAAATTCACGCCTGGGCTCGGTCCACCGGCATGACGCAGTGATTTTTTTTTCTGCCCCGTGAAAGGAAAGGAAAACAGTGATGTATCCTGATGTGAATATTCTGCAGGACATTGCTTGGAAATATCCTCTGATATTTTGCTTTCCCATTTCTCAAGCTGCAAAGAAATAATGTGCAGACGCCTTCCTCTTCCGGCTCCTTGCGGCGCGTTCCCATGCACGCACAGCATCGCCGCTTTAATGAGCCATAAATACTGTTTACATTTGGCTTATTATCTCCAAGGTAATTTATGCTTTTTTGCTCATCCAGGGTGTTTACAGGCCTTCTGTTCCCTGCAGAACTTGAAGAATGGTAATGAGGAATTGTTATTATTCAGCTAATAAGCAATATTGATTGCTAAAAAGCAAAGTCATTGCCTTCCATCTTCCCACTGTCAAGCTGGAGGGGAAAAGCCCCATGAAAAATCCCGAGTGATACAGACCAGGGAAAATCACATCCAGGTGGCAAAGAGCTGTGGCACTATGGTGAATTTTCAAGAATCTTAATTGGGAACAAATTAAAGATGCTTCAATTCTGTGGATAGTATTATCCATGTTAAATTATAGGTGAAGAGAGAAGAACTGCTCTAGGGTTCTTCCTCTCATGGGCATCTCGGCGCTGCCGAGGCTCCCAGGTACCAGCTCTGCAGCCCAGCTTGGTGCCTGTCCTGCTGGGTGCTGGTGCTGAGGGCTGGTGGGTGTCTCCTGGCAGAAGGCTGGTGGCATGCAGGAGCTAATGAAGCAATTGCTGTGGCTGAAGGACACTCATTGAATCTCGCCAATGTCACGGCTGTGTTTGAGCAGCGGGCAGCTTTTGTACGCGGTGATGTTATCAGGTACGGACGATGCTTTTCAGGGGAAACGTGTTTATGAAGCTTTGCTCCCGAGGCACATAAATGTTTGTTATCTCTATTATCCCAATCATTTTATTCTCCAAAGTGGTGCAGAGAAGATGAAACGAGGGTGATGGTTCTTTTGGAGCTCCAGCACGCACTGGATGTTTGCTTTAAATAGAATTAACCATGCAAATTGAATCATGTGAGTGTAAATTAGCGCTCAGCTCGCTGGTGCTCTCGCTACCGCTTAACCTACCATTTACCCCAAGACATCTGCTAAGTGCTATTCTTTCAAGTACTTAAACAGCACCTATTG
This sequence comes from Antrostomus carolinensis, assembly GCF_000700745.2. Taxonomy (NCBI): domain Eukaryota; kingdom Metazoa; phylum Chordata; class Aves; order Caprimulgiformes; family Caprimulgidae; genus Antrostomus; species Antrostomus carolinensis. The sequence continues at coordinate 39,921 of NW_010310294.1, read as the reverse complement.
CTACCAAAAAAACCCCAGCCCCACAGAGCAATAACGCTGCCAGAAAGCCTGTAATTATCATTAAAGGACTATTGTGCTTCTGGTGAGGATAAAGCGGGAGCCAGGCAGCTCCAGGCTGCATCTCCCAGCTCCTTTCCCCGGGTTGTTCTGGCAGCTGGGAAGGTCCCGGCACATGGCTGTGCTGATTTTGCCCAAATCTCTCTTGGTTCCAGGCAGGGCCCGTCCCAGGGAAGCTCTGCAGCACGAGGCACAGCCTTGTAAGGGAGCAGTTAACAGGGAACAGCCTGGTACAACCCACCTGGATGGGAGCTACTGGTTGTGCTGGGATTTGGTACAAAGGGTTGGAAATACGTTGTTGGAGGAACACTAGACTTGGGCTGGGCTCTCCAGACAGGGTTTCCACCTTGTACAAGCCCTGGCGAAGAGACAATGTGTCTGCCGGGAGATTTCAATGACTTGAAACTGGAAGAGGAGAGATTGAGATGAGGTATTGGGAAGAAAATCTTTGGTGTGAGGGTGGTGAGACACTGGCCCAGGTTGCCTAGAGAAGCTGTGGCTGCTCCTCCCTGGAAGTGTTGAAGGCCAGGCTGGATGAGGCTTCGAGTAATCTGGTCTAGTGGAAGGTGTCCCTGCTGATGGCAGGGGGGTTGGAACTGGATGAGCTTTAAGGTCCCTTCCAACCCCAAACCAGTCTACAATTTCAGTCTACCTCTTGCTGGCATCACTTCTGCAGCCAGAGAGGGGACACAAGGCCGCAGTGAGTGAGACATCATTCCTCCAAGCCTTCTGCAGCGTGATCTATTATTTACATGGTTATTTAAGCCTTTGTTGTCATAGCTGGGAGAATTAATGCATTAACCTCACAGAGATGATGGAGTGCTGGCAGGTTGGAAGTGCCCGATGCTCTGTCCTTCATCATGGGTTTGCTGCTGCAGATGAGATCGCAGCTGGAAGCCTGAGCGCTGGGGAGGAAGGGTAGTGAGGGGTGGCACCGCTGGTGCCCAAGCAGCTTGAAAGTGTCCCATGGATGCTCAGCCTGCTCCTCAGCTGGATCCTCATGGAAAACATGACTGCGATGCTCATCAGTTTCTCGTGTGAGTCCTGCCCCCTTCCCGCAGCATGAGAAGATCCATTGTGGTTGGTATGAATAGTTGGACACTGTTCCTCCAAAGCCATTGTGCAAACTTCCAACCATAATGACACATTGTCTTGTGTGATCCTGTGAACAGATGGCCCAAAGACAGGCTCAAGATCTGAATTAGTCCTGGGCTCCTGCAACATTGCTGGGAGCATATGGTCCCCAGAGATCCGTGGTTCAGCCTCAACAGCAAAATGAACGATTTCAGATGCATAAACAAAAAAGGAGAAAAAGCAATACTGTGGTGACTCAGTATACTCTTCTGAAAAGCTGAAAGGGTTCCTCCTCAAGCTCCTGCATCCCTTCAGCATGAGACAAGGTTGTGCTGTTGACAATTCATGAGGATGTGAGCAGCTCTTCTCCACTGCAGATACACGAACTGCTCAGGCAGGTGCTTGTTCCTGGGCACATCCTGGGACAGCAGATGTCACATCAGCCTGGAGGAAACCTCTGTCAATACCAGGTGGTTATGCTTGCTGTCCAAATCCTCCCTGCAGTGAACCCATCCTGCATGGAATGCTGATGGGATTTAGGGTTCACATGGATGTGCCAGGACTGGACTCTCACAGAGGTCGTGGAGTGTTGTGGACCACATGTGTGGTGGGCAAAGCCTGGAGGATGCTGATCTCTTCCTTACTGTGAAGAGCAAGCTGTGCCATCTCCAGCACTGATTCCTCTGCAAGGTGGAGAAGCAGGAACACAGGCAGGAGCACAGCTCCTTCAGCTCCCACGGCATCACTCCCATCTGATGGCAGCGGTCTACGTGGACCGAGCTCAGTGCCCACCTCAGACCTGTTATTTATGCTGCAGCTTCCCAACCGGCTCCGAAAGTACCAGCGGTGGTTTATAATTCCATTTGTCACTTTGTTTTATTGCGAGGCTTCAGGAATTGCTCTGATGGATGGCTTCTCTGCTCCGCTTTGTCACAGCCATGCTGCAGGTTTTGTCAGTTGCTGGTTTCCAACTTGGAGCCATCAAGAGAGGCACCTGTTTTGGAAAGTGAGGCATCAAGGTGCTTGTTCCTTATCGTTTTGCAAATCCAGGAAGCGCTGGGGTTCTTTCCTGGTTTATTTCAATCTAAAGATGTTTTTAAGGCAGCTCATCAATGCTGCTTGGGATTTCTCGAAGGACCAAATAGGAAAGTAACGCACAAGGTGAAAATGCTGAGCGACAATGATTAATTCTGTCAGTTAAATATCATCCAGGCATCAACCAGCGTGTGCTGCTCTAACTGCCTCCCCTCTGACACCAGCAGAACCATCCCCTTCCCAGCAGTGGATGAGCTGTCACTCCAAGTCCTGAATGCAGCATCTGGATAAAAAGAGATTTATTTCTTTTAAAGCTTTACTATTTCTAATCGATTGTGGGTCTGGGTCCTAACATCTGCTTAGAGAAAATTCTTTCAGTAGTGTGAATGAGCAGTCCCTGAGGCTTGGGAACTGTGAAAGTGTGTGGAAGGCATTTTGGTGCCCATGCCTCTGCCCCGAGGTTCTGTGATGCTGCAGACACGGTGGCACTGGGAGCAGAGTAGCTGTGCCGGGGCTGTGCCAGCTGCTCCTGTGCTTTTTGCAGAGCTCTCCCCTACAAAAGGAACAAGCAGCAGCAGATGTTCCAGCTGATTTAGGTTTTTTCCCATGTTTCCCTCAGCAGGTCCTCTGGGATTTCCCCAGTAAGGGGGCCCTCTCACACTGGCGTTTCCATGGAAATGAGCAGCTCCAGAGGTGTGGGGACCCCTGGGAAGGTCACAAAGGGCAAGGGCACTGGGCGTTTGGGACTGGAAATGCCACAGGGCGCTGTGGAGCGTGTCCCTCAGTCCTTGCTGCAGCTGCCTTTCTGTAATGTCCCCTTTCCCTCGAGCGAGCAAAGGCAGAGGTTGCTGCTGTCCTTGGGTTCGTTGTTCAGATGCTCTTGGAGGAAGATCAGGCTGTTGCAGGGGACATGAGTGACCTTTCATTTCCTTTTAATTATAAAGCGGTTTTGTAATTAACTGATCCCGATATTTTCTTGAAGAGGGATGTAAAGTAGAGGACAACACCGTTTCAAATCAGGGCAGATGGAATCGCAGATATTTAGTGAGGCAGCGCTGTGAGCTGCTTCCCCAGACTCCAGCTGAGCTTTTGTCTCCATACTGGGTAGACTGGTGGTGGGGTTTGCCTGTCCCGTTGGCACATGTCCTGCTAACACCTGGGAGAAAGGGTTTCCTGACACCCTCAGCCTCACAGAGAGACGGTCCCCCTGTGCTGACTGCCAGCTTGGCAGCACTGCCGGCATCTTCGGTTTCCATGGTGACTGCAGGATGCTGTGCTGTGGAGCTGGGTACCAGTGCATGCCGCGGCACCGCCAGCTTCTGCTGCTTCCTTCGGGAAATGGGCAGCACGAGCTGCTCTGTGGCTGGGGGAGCCCATGGGAACCTGGGCACGGTGCACTGTGTGTGGTCAGAGCCAGCTGAGGGGATTTATTTTACAGCAGAAAGAACAACCCCTCTGTGCTGGAAGGGAGCACTCGCAGCCCTGCAGAGAAGCACAACGTATCTATATATTTTTAGTAGGGCAGTAAGACAAATGAGCACAGCTCTTGGAACCATCCATCTAACTTGTGTGCCCTGGACACCTATTGCACCACAACCTTTGCCAAGTAAATTAAGTCCTGTGCCTGGCACTATTGGCTCCACTGAGCCATCGTGCTCTGAGGCACAGAAGCCTGTGGTGGGTTTTCAGGAGCCCGTGGTGAGACCTGGCTCTGTGCAGAGTGTGATGCAAAGCAGAATGACTGGGCTGTGCATCATACAAGCAGGAATTTCTGCCTTATTTTCTTCTGCTGCCAGACATTACCTTGGGGAGAAGGCAGCTCACAGGCCTTCCTAGTGCCTAGCCAGCTCACTGAGCCGTGACCGTGATGCTAAACAAGATGAAGAGGTGAGGAAAGCAAACCCCAGGAGAAGCAGGAAAGCCACCAAGCTGTGCCAATGCTGGAGATGGTGCTGCTGGGGAGGCACTGCCGAGTGTGGGGTGACAACTTGTTTGTTTTGGTGTTAGAAAACATCCCATCTCTCGTGCCTGTTTGCACAGGGCAGATATACACCATGATTGCTGGGAAAACAGCTTTCTCCAACACCATCCTTGGGGTGAGAAGTTGGGATTTTATCCCCTGCTTTAGCCAGAGATGCTCGGGATGGACCCGTAGCCCCTGTGCAGTGCTGGGACTCCCACCACCTCACCTGCCCGAGGTGCCACGGGTGGAGTGAGTGCATGGGGGGGCATCCATTGTTAAAATCCCATCCTGGAGCTGCTGGAGGAGCAGTGTCCTGGTGCAGGAGACTCCCTGCTCCCTTCCAGCTTCTCTGTGCCCACACGCAGCAGGAACACTGGTGCAGTTGGGTTGTGGCTGAGGCTCTGAATGAGCCCGTGGCAGATGACGCTGCTGCTTCCCCTCAGTACCTGGCTGTGCTGATGGCAATTGTCAGTGCCTGCAGCCCAAGGGCAGGAGAAGCATCCCAGGAGCTGATGGGGAGGAGCAGGAGGTGGTATGCCTGCCCTGCTGTCCATCTGCTGCTGGGAAGAGCTTTACTTTCTCCTGGTGCGAAGCAGCCAAGCACCCAGACTTTGCACCCAGCACCAGGTGCTGCCTTTGGCCCCGCACATGTGTGTTTGCAGAGCAGGAGAAGCCACAAGGCTGGGATTTGAAAACGCTTTATAAATGGTCTATAAGGGTGAAGTGTCTGTGCTGTGCCCCAGGACCTTCCCACCCTGCCTGGGAAAGGAGCCATGCAGAGAAGAGAAGGGGAACACGTGGCAAGTGCAGGGACAGAGGTAACTGGGGACTATCCTGGCCTGACTTGAAGTCACTTGATGGAGATGCGGCGATGGAGAGCTCAGTCTCCCTGGCAATGGTTGCCATGCAATAGCTGCTGGGCGCTGCCTCCGCCCGGCTTCGCTCAAACACGTGCTGCTTCCCAAGGGAAATGCTTGTGCTGGAGTCCCCGGGGAGGCACAGCCACCGAGGAGCCCTGTGATGTGACAGCTGGGGACAGTTGGGTCCCCACTGATGGGGACAGGGGGAAAAGAGGGTGAGATCTGGGGGTCTGAACCCCAAAGGTGGAGCTTCCCCCTGATTCCCGCAGCCAAAGTGGGACCTGGATGTCACACCAGCGTGTTCCCCAAACCTTGCCTATATCCCTCCCTTCCAGGGTCCTGCCCCAGTCCCACTATGGAACACGACCATCTGTCACAGGAGACGCAGGTTTCCAAACACAGAGTGGCCTGGAAGACATTTATAACCTATTTTTTGGTGGTTATTATTCAACCCTTCCAGGTCGTTGCCCCAGCTGCAGTTTGTCTCTGTAGTAATTTGATGGACTGACAATTTTATAACAGTGTTTTCTATCCCTCAGCAAACAATTAGAGTTACACTGTAAGATAATTCTGCTATTTTTAAAAATAAATCCTCTTTAGGAACCTAAGTTTCTTATTTTAAATCCAAATGTAAAAAAAATTTAAAAAATCACATTAATGCAAGAAGGTAGTAGAAAAACAGTGGGAAGAGGCAACACCCCCAGATGAGCAAGTGCTTTGTCTTGTGACGTCCCATGACGAGTTTGGCTCGGAGATGTGTCCCCATTCACGCTGTGAACGTGGCCATGAGCAATGCTGGGAGCACGGGGGGTTGCTGAGACTCCCACCAGCGTGGGTTTTAATAATTATTGAGTGTGGAGGGGTACTGGCTTGGAAAATAAGCATTGAAAATAATCAAATAAAAGTTTAAAATGGATTGAGAAATACACATTGGGTGTTTGGAGCAGGGCTGGAACCGCCGGCACCGCGTAGAGTCGGGTCCTGCGCTGGGGCCGGTGGCTTTGTCCCCATTGGCAGCGATTCGAGAGTTTCATAAATGACTTGCCTCTGATTTTTGTATCCACTTTTCCACATGAACAATAACGTTGAACCGAACGTCAGTCATCAGACAGACATAATTGGATTTGGAAAGTGTTTTATTGTGAATTAAGCTGACTGATGGGGAAGTGTCAGTTTTATTAACAATCTTCCTTCAGATGATAATTTTATATCTATAAGGATGAATTACAAAAGAGTACTTGAAGGCATCAGTTCAAAACGATGAAGTCATTTTAATAACGGCTTTCTCTTTCATATGCTTGTTTTTAAATATTTTATCTCCTTGTGGGAAACTGTATCCAATTAGGAGCCAAAACCAGTGTAAAAAATGCTGCGTAATCAAGCGATGAGGTTGAGCCCGGACACGCGGAGCTGCCGAGCAGGCGAGCCTTGGCCAGGGACCAGTTGTCACCAGGCAGGTTTGGTTTCTGTTTTCCTGGGGTAATTTGGCTTCCAGAGGTGATCGCTGCGTGTTTGCTTGTTGATGAGAGCAGAGCGAGTTTTACTCCACACGTGGAAATATTTTCGTCTTCAGGAAAGCTCCTGGCTGGGCACAGCCTGGGAAGGGAGCACTTGAGATGAAGGGAGAAGCTCCAGCCCCAGCTCTGGGTGATGGATTCGAGCTTCATCCCGTGATGCTGTGGGGTCCCAAAACTCTTTGCTTAGTTTTTCCCCTCTGAACATCCTTCGTGGATTGTTTTTTTGCATTATTCCTGTGGCTGCAGGGAAAGTAAATGGGCTGAATTCTCCAGGCAAGAGCTGGACAATGAGTTCTGCTTCCAAAAATTAGTCTTTGAGAGGAATTCACTGTGACACAGTACTTGAATAAATCTGAGAATTATCCCAGCGTGAAAAAGCTGGAGTTTTGCAGTAGAAACCTGTTTCTGTTGTGCATTATGATAAATAGCCGTGTCATAGGCAGATAAGAGTGAGCAGTGCTGGCAGACACAGGTTTGGGGTGTAGTTAACGTCTGAGCTGCCCAGCGCCAAGCCGGGATCGGGCGGGAGGCGTTGGCATCTCTCCGCACCCTCTCCAAGTGTGGTGATGGAGTGGTTTCTCCTTCCCATGCACCCTCAGGGGTTCAGACCATCGTCCCACCAGTGGGATGCAGGAGATCCCCAGGCATGGCCACCTGTGTCAGAACAGGCTGTCCCATCACCCCCATTTCTCCGCCTGATCCCTGCTCTTGGGGTTTCGATGAAAATATGAACATTGAAAAAATCTGCTGCTTTTCATTATGTTTTTCCAGAAGAAAGAAGTAGGAAACACAGTAAGAAAAGAAGAAGGCAGACAAAACCAAATGTTTGGAAATGTTCCTAACTCCCTTCCACTGAAGGAAACTTATTTTCCTTGTTCAGTATCTTTCCCAGCAAGGAAATGTTTTTTTTCCCCTCATTGTTCCCAGTTACGGTACCACTGCAATCCAGAGGCTTTCTGGTTTATACACCAGGGCTAGTGGGGAGGCTCAGAGCCCTCTAAAAATGCAGGTCACAGCTTTATTCCCCTTTCCTACTTTAGCTTATTCTAATTAAAAGTATCTTAATAAATATTTGATGTGCCTTTCAGTCGCAATGGAGGCTGTGAGCCATGGCTGGTACAAACGGTGGTCAATGCCGTCTGCGACCCAGGAGTCACCTCTGACCGCTCGTTTATCACCGGACAATGTCCACTTCATTACGTCTCTATTGATCAGTTAAATACTTTGTGCTTTACTTATCCCACCGACAGGACGGGATATTGCAGGAACAAAGAACAATCAGGTTAGACTAAAATCTAAGGAAGAAAAATGAGCTGCTGAAAGCTGCGCTATGCCCGGCTTCTCTTTCAGAGGGGGCTTTGGTCACCGGCACAAAGCCCCACTCCAAGCAGATGGGACGGGTGACCCATTCATTTATATTTTCCTTGGGAGGGGATGGAGTGAGCCCACTGCTGAGCTGGCCAATAATGAGGTTGAACTCACCTGCATAACACCTCGGGGCCAAGCACTGCTCTTGCTCTCCAGACCAGCGCTGTCGCTGGGACATCAGCCCCACGTTTGCAGAGACCTGTCCTGACCCACCGATGGAGAGGGAAAGGTGCTCCATGGGAGGATGCGGTCGGATACACCCACCACCTTTGCCCCTCACAAAAGGAATCCCACATTTCAAAGCAAAATCAGAATTCCAGTTGTTCTTTGGTGAAGATCTGAATGCCTGTCTTCTGTGAAGCAGTTTTGTGTGGAAATGGTTTGAAGTCAGATGCTTTAGCAGCACAGAGAGCGTGAGGCTGGATTTGCATGTGAAATGAATCACGCCTGATGTGATTAAAAACGCCAGAAAGGTTGAATTTAGGACTTTTTTTTTGTTACTTACTATTAAAGTTTTTCAGTAATTTTCCACCCTCTCAGATAAGCATTGTTCAGATGAACAGGCGAGAAACTTTCTCCATCATTCATTCCTGAGGGGTCTGAGGGGAATTCTTCATTTTTGAGTGAAAAAGTAAAGCTAAAAATAAAGGGGTTTTAGTCAGATAAGTATTTTTGCAGAAGCTGAGATTCTGGGAAACATAAGGGCAGCATTTTATCTTATGGATTGTCAGTGGTAACTAATTATGAAAGGGAGGAGGATGGGCAGGGTGTGGTGTGTGATGGGCACGGTAAGCACCGTGTCCCTGCTGCTCCCGGTGCCCTCTGGTGCATTGTGAGGTGCCGTGAGCTGCAGCTGGAAAGTGTGTTTGGCCCTGGCAATAATTCAGATATAATCTGGTCTGGAAAACAGTGCAGAGCAACGGGGAAGGGCCAGTTTCCCTGTCATGGGATGGTTCCCTGTGCAGTGCTATGGCTGATGGATGGCACTGCCAGGCTCTGCTGCAGGACGGAGCTTCACGCACTTTATTCACCTATTTGACCCATCCCAGTGAAATCACATTTCCATGGGATCTTGGAGATCACCATGGACCATGGAGATGTGTGTTTGGGGGCAATGCCTGGCTGACCTGGTGTGTCATTGGGCAGTGTATCCCCTCTGAGTGCTGGCAGCCCCCGGAGACATGGGTGTGTTGCTCCCGCAGCCACTCTTGGTGCTGTGGGACACAAAGTTGGGACCCACCTTCAAAGTCTGCTGAGTTTGGGGACTTTGGTGAAACAGAGAGTTGTGGTGCTGGGGCAGGTGGGAACCATGCAGGGTCTGTGCAGAGCAGCTCTGGGCATCGTGAGCAAACAGGAGGCTGGACTGGGTTTGTGCTGCTCCTTGCAAATATTTCAGTGTTTGAGTGTTGTCAGTGTGACCGTTTGGAAAAGCAGCTGTTGGGCTCAGCCCCAGGGATGAAGAGCTGATGCGCTTTCCCAGCTGGCACTGTTAGCACAAGGCTGTTGTCAGCCCTGGAGCCAAATATGAGCACCCAAAGTTTGCACATTGTCTGTCTGTCCCTGTGCAACTGGCCAGCACGAATGTGACTCAAGGCCTGGGAGCAGCTCCTGCCCGCATCTCCATCCCTCCCGCATCTCCATCCCACCCGCATCTCCATCCCACCCACATCCCCATCCCACCCGCATCTCCATCCCACCCGCATCTCCATCCCACCGCATCCCCATCCCACTGCATCCCCATCCCACCGCATCCCCAACCCAGCACATCCCCGTGCCCACACACACAGCAATCCCTGAGAAAACATTATTTGCACAATTAAAAAAAACCTAGGGAGAAACATCCCAGGCAGCAAATCACGTGCCTTCCCCCTGCTCTTATGAAACAGCTGCATGTCAGCACATGTCTTCCCGTGAGCATCTGTACCAACAACAGCAGCATCAGTCAGTGCCTGGCAGAAAGAGGATGTGTCTCCATCGATGTAGATGTGGGGCTGAAATCATATTTGTATGCAAATGTGGTTTTTCTAAATGCACGCTAACTTCCCCGTTGCTACAGGAGATGTTGCGTATTCATAGCAGGAGAGCTTTTTACCAGAATAGGAGTTTTCAAAAGTACTTTGCATGATTTTTTATTTTTTTACTTTTTCTCCAAGTGTCGGAGTTTGACTAACACAATGAAAATTAAAAAATAATTGAAACAGATCATATGCAACTCAGCAGGGGCATCATTTTCCGGTGAGTGGCAAGGGAACGGCGGAGCAGTAACGCGCGGCTTTTGTAGCCTTGTCACTTTGATGAATTCTTTAGCACCATCAGAGGCGGCGCGGGGAGACTCGGGCTTTCATCCGCCTCTCCCGGCGGGGAAACCCCGGCCGGAGGCACCAGGGGGGGGGGGACCGG
>NW_010310294.1:18498-29584 GCF_000700745.2 Antrostomus carolinensis | reverse complement strand
TTTCCGTGTAAACACAAACTGGGTGTGGGAAGGCGGCGTTAGAAGGAGCGCTGCTTCCTGCCTGCGCTTTTCCCTTCAAACCCGCCTGGCCCCAGTGGCTTTGTGCAAAATAAAAACCCCAAACCAGCAAAGCCTGGGGCGTCTGCACAGGGCGATGGATGCACACAAATGTTTATTTCCTAATCAACGATGGGTGCTGTTCCCTGAGCCCATGTCTTCACCTCAAACACAACCCACTTGCCCGCTCTGGGCTGCCCAAGGCCTGGTTCACCGCGGACACTGTAATTCACTGTTGGTCGTGAAGTTTTAAGCCCAGTGAGGGCCTGAGGAGCGAGTGTGTCTCTGAGGGGCACCAGCTCTGGGCAACGCACGGGTTGATCCTGTAATTCTGCGTTGGGCAACTGTGAATCGTGGCTCCTCGCAGACCTCGTGCCAGCAGAGCCTGCAAAAACAAACCCCAATCCCTGAAGGTGCAGAGCAAACAAAGACGGGGGTACAGCGGGGTGGCTGGGCTGGAGTGGTCCCAGGGCCCTCGATGGGCTCCAGTTCTGCTGGGGAGGGTCAGCCAGGGATGACTTCCCAGGGAAAACAAAACCACGTCATGGCTTGGAATCATCTCTGCCTGCAAACATTTCCACGCCACATCTGCTGCTTTGAATTAGGACCTGAATATTCAACTCCAAAATGTATAATTTATACTTACAGCAGACAATTCATAATTTAAGTGTTATTGCTCTAAATTAAGTATAACATTTAAGCTGGCTGCAGGCCAGATAACTAAAATCAAGATACCATGAAGAAGGAGCCCGCTCTCATACCACAGGGTCCCACCTGCATGTCGATGCCCAAGCGTGTGAGATGATGTCCCATCCAGAGCAGAGCAGGACCTGGCTGCATGTGATGTCCCAGCCAGTGCCTCTCCCTCCTCTGATGGCATTCATTAGAGAAAGAAACAAAAATCAGAAATGAAAAAGGAAAATTAAACATGAAAATTTAATTAAATCACCCTTTGATCACTCTCTGTGGAATGCACTTAGTTCAGAAGATTATTTGTTGGAGAGCAATAATAGCTTCTAATTAGGATAGGATTCAATGTGAAATGAGGGGGTTTTTTGGTTGGTTTTTTTTTTTAAATCAACCCGTTTTGCCCCTACGCAAATCAACAAGACTCTGTGCTAAACATTACCAGCTAAATATTATTACAGTTGTATTTCATAGCCTGGTTACTTGCCATTGTTTATCCATCTGAAATTTCTGCTTTAAAGTCAACACAGAGATATAATCAACACCGTCAGTGGAGCAGCAGTTTGTGCTTTAATTGCAAAAAAAAAGTGGGTGCAGGGTGCAGCTGGGTGCTCCCATGGACAGCAAGGTTGAAGGAGAGTGGGTTCCTCCATAGAGTGGGTGCTGCCGTGCTGGGGTGATTCCTTTAGCCCCATCCCCATTGTCCTGGGGACCAGCCCACCCAGAGGAGCGGGGACATTGGGTGACAGTCACCCGCATCTGCCAGGCTTTGCTCCTGCACAGTCAGTACAGAGCGGCCGCGGCTGCCTCGGCTTTGTGAATGAGGCCCCTGAAGATTTGCATATATCATAATAAATGTGAGTCATAACCAGGCAGCATTTAAAATGCTCACCGAAAGAAAGAACCAAATATCCCCATTAGAGCTTTTATCCCCTGCTATTTCATATCACAATAAAATGTCAAAAGGAAAAGAGAAGCAGATTTCTGATATTATTACTTTGAACTTTTCTTGGCTATACTCCCCTGAAGCATGACATTTACTGAGGAGAGGGAAAAAAAGAAGAGGCTGGAATATCTCCTTAATCATCTTTATTTCAGCACTGTGGCATCAAGCAACTGGACCTTGACTCTTGCATGTACGGGAGCGGTGAGCTGGGCTGGCACTGTGGCCCTGGGACCTTGCTGGGGACACAGCACTGACTGGGAACCTGGCACCTCTGGCTGCTCTGCCTGGGCGCTGCCAAAGAGAAGCAACAAGCAACATTATGATTATCATTATCATCATTTTCATGAACATACTCATCATAATGATCATTATTATCAATATCAACATCAATATTATCAATATCAACATTAATACTATCAATATCAACATAAATATTAATGCAATAACACATGGTATAGTACAGCACAGCACAGTAATACAATAATAACAACATTGAGCATCTTCCAAGGCGTCAGCCAGCCGAAGGAACAGCCCGAAGAACCTGCAATGGCCCTGCCATCATGGATGGGTCTGTCCTGGCAGTGTCCCTGAGGACTGGCTTCACCATGGGATTTACACCGTGGCGTAAAGGTGTCTCCTGGGGATTGGAAATGGATGGGTTAGTAAAAAAATTATAAGTCATTAAAAGTTCAGAGTGAAAGGAAAAGTGTGAACAGAGGTCATAACAAAGTTAGAAGAATAAAGTGTTGCTTCCATCAAAAGCTTTTATGAGTCCATTTAAGAAATCCATTTTAACTGTATTTTAATTTCATTTATGGACCTAATAAAGTCAAGTAGTGTCAGGGAGATTCACAAAGGTGGGGCACTGACACCACGAACAACTTCCATTTGGGAAAAAAACCCCACTTTTTGCCATGGACTGAGCTTCCAGGGGCTTTGCTGGAGGGGAGTGGGATGGCCAGGGGTATCCCATGGCCTCGGGACTGCAAGTGCCAGGGACGTCAGGTGGCACCTGTGTTCTTCAGTGGCCTGTGATGGGCAGCGGAGGAAGAATTGAATAGCAAAGCTGAGAAATTAAGCCTGTGGCCCAGGGTGCCACGATTACAAAAATAAACAAAGAAAAAAATCAGAGTTCCCAGCGTTGAAGGATCTCGTGCAGTCGGGGCTCAGTCGTGAGCCCGGCCGATGGACGCGCTGACCTGCCCTTCGCAAGGCAGGAGCTGCCGGGGAGATGCCACGCGTGGGGCTCCGGCTTTGCCATAACGATGTCAGAGGTGGCTCAGACCCAGAGCTGAACCATCAAAGTGCCACGTGGAACCCTGGCAGCACCAAGGGGTCCTGCCCATGCCCGGGGTCCTGCCCATGCTGGGGCTGGTGGGCTGCGCTGGCTGCGGCGGGGGCAAAGGCAGGGAGGAGAGCGGGGGCTGCGGCGCGGGAGGAAAGGTGTTGTTATGGAAACAAATGACTTGTGTTCTCCAAAGGAAGCACGATTTCGGTTTAATAGGGGGAAAACGCAGGGAAGAAGAAAAGGATAATATTTCAAAAAAATTTAATGAGATGTGAATTGTACAGGCTCATCCTCTGGAGTGTGTAACGGCTCAAGAGGGAGGATGAACGGCATTTACAACTTTTTTTTTAGTGGGGCTGCCATGCTGCTGCCAGGGCTGTGCCCATGGAGAAGACAAATTTTGAGGCACCCACTCAGCTCCTCCGATGCTGGTGAGCCACCTCAGCCGGGACGTCCCAGGAGATTTTATTTGCTCTAAAGCATCAGCCTCTACCAAAAGATGCTGCTTGTCCCATGGAACCACAGGGAAGCCAGAGCCAAGACACCTTACCCAGGTGAAGGGGACCCCCGAACAGTGCCAGGGGCTGCTCTGGGGGGATGATGCTCTGCAGGCAGCAGGATGCAGGCAGAGCTGCCCTCACCCTGCTGCCTGCTCGCCACAGCCCCCTGGTCCGGGAGCATCCCTCCAGCGCAGCACAGCCAGTACAGCCAGTGCCAGCCTGGGCTGTCCCAGCTCCTGCCTTCGTCTCCTGCACCCATCAGCGCTGATTTGCTGAGGAAAGGCGGTGGTTTGATAAGGAACACAATAATTAGGAATGTGCCAGAAACCAGGTATTAATAGAAGCGCTATTAGAGAATTTATGGATGAGTTAAGATGCAGCCCATTCTCCCAGTGAATGCCTCGTCTGTTTAAGAGCAGTAATTGCCTATTATCTAGCAGCTTCTGATGTGCTCGGCTCGTGCTGGCATGACATGCAAAGATGCAGCACGTATTTAAAAAGCTAATGCCAATTCAAAGGACCTGCTTGTAATTTTAAACGCAAGAATCCAATAAAATTCAAATGGCAGCTGGGAGGTGGAAAAGCAAATGGCACATGCCAGGTACCACAGCAACGAGCAGGTAAGTGCCCCGGAGCAGGGAGGTGGGCACAGTGCTTGGCAGCTGCCTAAGCTGCAGAGGACAGTCCTGCTTATCTTTAACGTGGGTACGTTTTATATTTTACTATATGCCACTTATTTTGTGCCCTGTAGCAAAGACAGTTTCATTGATCAAACAGAAGCCAGTTAACAGCTAAAAGAACATGAAAAATAACGTACCAGTGAGCAAGCCTGCGAGCGTCCCACTTGTTTATCTGCACATACATCTCTTGAGATACAGCAATTTTATTTTTTTTCACAATATTGCAGAACCTTTTAGCTCTTTGAAGTGCACCAACCTACCAGAGAAGCCTTATTTTCTGGGTCAGAAGGTAAGAATCCTCTCTTGTCCATCAGCTGCTTTGTGCTGCTCAGGGAATAGACACCAGCAGAAGCATCCAGACAGGTTTTGGTCCTGCTCTGAAGCCTGTAGCTGAGCTGACCTGGGAATGTCCATTCTGTGCACTGAGGATGGAGTGAAAGCAGACAGTGACCATGCGGGAAGGAGAGCCAAACCCACACTCACCCCACATCAGTTGGCCCTAGACCTCCCTGCCTGCAGACACAAACTCTAATGGGAACAGAAACCTCTCATCACTGTTCATCATGATACAGAAGAGGTACACCCCGTCTTGGAGAGAGGGAAGAAGGACAAAGAAGATGGGAAACTCTCCTTGGATGGTCACCAACAGCAACAGGACCTTTTTAATTTCATGCTTCACCCAGTAGAGATTTTACTAACTCTAATGTGTCTATTGCTTATAATGATATTGGATATAAAGGTTTGATACATGATAAAACAAACAACCCGACTTTAACCACCCAAAACCTACAAATTAATACATAACATTAACATCACCCTCCTCTAGTGCCACCGGACGATGCTGAGCCCAACGCTGCCACTGCCACCACCACCAAGTAGCTCTCATGCCCACAACGGAGCCTCCTCGGTGCCTTCCTGCCTCTTTTCCTGCCTGTTTTCCTGCTTTCCTGCCTGCCTGCCACCACCACAATGCACAGACCGCCGTGGCAGAGGTTTTTCATATCTGCTGAAAGGAATCTTTTGGTGGCAAAAAGCTTTCTTGGCGGCAGAGGGAAAGTCCCCGCTGTTCAGCTTGCAGGGCTCTAGCTCGCTCGATGAAGAATAAATGGCTTTTGAAGAGCAGCCCCAGCAGCCGGGAAGCGTTGGACTGTCGCCTTGGAGGTTTTGCATCTCTAGCGCCTGCACTTTGACGTGTTGATCTTCGTGATCACACGAGGAATTGAATTTGATTCAGATTTATTTGTTCTAATTTGTGCCTCCTGTTACTTATCTCTGCAGCATCGTAGGCTGTGGATGGGTTTTGTTCTGCTGTCCCAATTAAAGCCTGCAAAGTGCAAATACACACAAGAGCAGCTGGAAATGAGCTGAGCAAAGAGCAAACAGGCAAACAAGCCAAACCCCACAGGGACTGCAAAGCCCCAGCCGTTCTGGGGTGAGTTTCACAGGGAGGAATTTTGCATCCAGGAGGTCAGGATTAGTAGTAATGACTCGGAGTAAAGCTGAAAGGGTTTTGCCCTGTTCAGCAGCAGTCCCTTTCTGGTTAGTATATGATTTTTTCCCCTTTGAGTGGCACCCACAGCCCTGGGACAGCACCTCCTCTGCTCCCCTGGCCAAGCCCTCCCTCCCTGCCCCAGTGCAGCAGCGTGGGGATCCTCAGCTGCTCCCTTGGGAGAGCAGGAAGGGTCCTCCTCAGGCTGGAAATACCAAGAGCCCATCATTTCTCTCAGTATCATTAATTGTCCATGATGCTATCATAAAAAAAGCCTGTCCATTGTAATTGGCCTGTGTCCGGCTTTAATCCCCATCCTTTGCTTCTCACAACACCCCTCTGTACCGGGAAGCCCTGCGGTGCTGTCCCTGCCATGCCATCCCATCCCATACTCATCCCTCAGGCTTCTTCTAATAAGCTCAATAGACCGAGCTCTTTAATTTCCTTTGGGGGAGTGATTTTTCCAACCCTCAACTCATTTTTGCCTGCCTTTCCTCCGTGAAGAAGCCAGCCTTCTTTTTGTGGAGCATTTGCTGTGTTTCTGTTGCCATCAGGCAGGATTTTCTTTTCTCCTTTTTTAAAAAAAACCCCTCTATGTTCTCCTTGCAGGTGGCACTATAGAAATCCATAAATAAATAACAATACCATTACAGAGCTCTGGTGGGTCACACCATTATACCTGGTTCTCCAGGTTCAGAGGTGTTTGGGGTCTGCCCTCCCCGAGGCATGCTCCGGGCATCAAGCAGAGCATCACCAGCTCGGATGGCCCCAGCACACCTGCCTGTCCCAGGGAAACCGCAGCTCCCCGCCACGCACCGGTTACTGCCGACAACGTCATCTCGCTCCCTCCAGCCTCCCGCCATGCCCAGAAGTGACAATGACATGGCAATCAATGGCAATGATCTCCCAAGTAGCCCGGCTGATAAACACGCTCTCAAGGCTGCTGCGAGCATGTCTGAGCTGCTCGCTCGGAATCAATCGGGTTGGATGTGTACACAACGCGAGGTGTAGGTACCGTTACATTTATTTTTTTTTTGAACCCCTCCTGCTGGGGGGGGAAAGGGGGAGCAGTGACAAACCCCCCAGCGAGCTGCTGGGACATGCCTGTGACACTGTGGGGACAGGGGGGACTTGGCCATGGGAGCCAAGCACCCACCTTGATGGCTGCCAGGGTGGGGGACCCAAGGGCTGGTCCCCCTGAGTCCTCAGCATGTGTTTGCCATGAGGATGCCTCTCCCCTCGATGGGGAGGGAGCCTGTGTGGAAGCAGTTGCCAGCAGTTATCTCATCTATTTAAAATCAGCCCTTTGCAAGTTAAACACTTGGAGTCACTTCACCTGGAAGGGTTTGGCAAAAATTGGGCTTTAAGGGCTCCACCAAGGCCACGGTATAAAGCAGCAGTGTGAGCACCATGGCTTTCCTCCAGTGGCTGGGATGTTGTGCTGGTTACACTGATGGCAAAGTGCTGAACTGGGTGATCCACAGGCTGGGGCAGCTGCTGCAGGCGGTGAGTGGGGATCTGGGGGATTTTGGGGCTGGGCTTCTTCCTGGCAGGTGATGGTCAGGGCCAGGCTTTGCAGTGAGGTAGCAGCAGCCTCATTGAGCTGAATGTTTAGTTTGTGTTTACTTTGCTTGTAGAGTGTGTATGAAAAATTAATCCGAAGGTGCTAATCGTGTTTGATCCTGACTATGAGTCTGCTATGAGTATAAAGTGACTAGCAAGCAGAGGGGAAGATTTTACTGGAAAAGAGGTTTTTCAGTTTCAGCCAGGGGGGTGTAACTAAAGCTCAGGGCTGAA
This sequence comes from Antrostomus carolinensis, assembly GCF_000700745.2. NCBI lineage: Eukaryota > Metazoa > Chordata > Aves > Caprimulgiformes > Caprimulgidae > Antrostomus > Antrostomus carolinensis. The sequence goes on along the minus strand of NW_010310294.1, from coordinate 22,140 downwards.
AACCTCTCTGTGGTGTGCAGCCTGAGTGGCACCAAGCAGCAAGCACAGAGGGATGGGGCTGGGAGGTTGCACACAGCGAGTGTGGGGGTCCAGCTGGTGTCTCCAGACCCCCAGAGCTGTGTGCTGGGGTGCAGCCCCTCCGTGGGTCCCAGACCATGGGGGGACTTGTCAGTGTTGGGTTAATGATTGGACTTGATGAGCTTAAAGGGCTTTTCCAACCTGGGCAATTCCCTGCAGCCTCCAGTGCAGTTTGTGTGGCCTCCTGGTCCCCTCTGTCCTTGTCCAGTGCTCAACCTGCTGCTTGCAGCTCCACCTGCCCACACATTGTTTGCTCAGGGAAGGTGAGCAGCCCTGTCTCCCTGCCCCCTCATCCCCCAGGTCCTGCCGTGCAGGTATCCATCATCTCCTCTGTTTGCTTGCCTTAATTGAGCTTGCTATTTATAGCTGATTATTGGAACCAGGTCGAACTCCTCTCGCTGTGATTTCCATGGGAGACAGGCAGTGAGTCACTCCGGTCCCTCCCGTGTGTCCCCAGTGTTGTCCCCACACAGGGCTGTGTGCGCTTGGGGGGATGCACACGCGATGGGCACCGCTGTTCCCCTCCTTAGCACCATTCCTGCCACATCAAGAATGGTTCTTAAACCCCTGGGTAGCCTTTGATTTGCAGTCTTGTTCTGCAGAAAATATACATTAGCCTTTCGATCCCCGAAGTGGGCTGTTGAGCAGGATTGCAGTTGAGTCTTCAGGATGCCAACGCTGAGCTGGGTAATTACGCTCCCGGTAACATAACGAATGGCCAGAGCCAGCAGCTCTTGCCGGGTCTCTGTGTACTTCAGCTGCTGTTTAACACAATCGTTTTCTTTTGCTGGCTATAAATACGTTTGAATTCTCTGACCTCATGAGCCAGCATTATTCTTGGAGGCAGAATTATTTCTTACTCTGTGGCTCTGGCCTTGAAGCTCCTCGGCCCCTGACAAGTGTCTGAAGCCCAATTTACAAAGCAAATGAGACATGGGCAGCAGACCTTTGGAGGGAGGCTGGGCAGTGGAGCAGAGCACCCTTCCCATGCCAGTCCCCACTGGCACCTTGGTTTTTGGGTGGCAATCAGCAAATGATGGTGCCTGTGGACATTGCTGCTGCACAAGTGGGTGGTCCCAGTCCCATGAACTGGGTCCCACGATGTTTGCACCTTCCTGCACTCTCCGTGGTGGCTTGTGGCAAGTGTGTCTGTCTGTCTGGCAGCCGCAGAGCAGCCTGAGTCACCTCCCACAGACACACCTTGGCTGGGGCAGAAAACAGCCCGGCGTGTGCTGCCTGCATCCCTACTGTGCTCTCCCTCCATCTGCAGCAATTTGCTTGCATAAATAATTAAGACAATAGTCTCCTATGATTTGCTCCTCATATTCACTGCTAATCCCAGCATTTCACCCAAAACCTGTGTCTTATTAATTGCCTCTGTTTTACAGCAGCTCTTTGCTGTATGGTCACTTGTGAGCAAACCTCTTCCTGTTCCGATGCTCTGCTGGCGGTGACCTTGTCCCTACACCCCTCTATGCTGCTCCTCCCTATGAAATCACCGTGCTGTAACAGTGCTAGAGTGGAAAGAATTTACTGCTTAAATAATTTATCTAGATTCAGTACAGAAAGTCTTTTGAGGAGATTCATCAGCTAATAAGGAAAATTGATTCTGGAAGCCAAAGTCAATACGGGGTTAGAGAAACACCACTGCCTGCTGTGGGCTCCCTTCCAGAAACCTCTGCTGCCACATCTGCCTCACGCTGCCACGCGTCTCCCGAGCCCTGATGCCTTTCCCAAATCTGATAGGATCTGTATCCCTGCCTACCAACCCTCAGGCACCTTTTTAAAAAGTTATTTTTCTTTTTTTGTATGTCCCGTGTGTCTGATGAGACCCGCCACTTGCCAAGGTACCGCTGACCCTGCCATGGACAGGGAGGGCACATGGGTGACTCGTGGCAAAACACGATGCCACAGGGTGATGGAGCCTCATCAGAGGTGACACAGCCCACCCTCTCCTCACACTGTGCTCCTCTGTGTAGCTGCTCCGTTTCCAATTTTGGAAGCTGGTCCAGCACAAGCTGGATCCTTCTGAGTTTGGTGACAAGACCTTGCTCGTGTGAAGCTGCTTCCTGGCACCAATGTTGTCTTTGCCGGGTCTGAGAGGGATGTGGGCTCCTCTCACCCTTGCTCTGTCCTTACTTGTGGAGGCTCAGGCAGAGCTGAACTCGGGGCTGAGGGGGAGGTGGGAGCGATGTTTCTTCCCCAGCTGGCTGCCTGGGCACTATCTATCCTGTGGAACAAGCCCTCTGCCCACCCTTCTCTGGATTTTAGGGAATATTTTTTCCTCTGTGCAATCTGTAAGACAAATACAATAATATTTCAGAAATGGAAGCATCCAAGAACTAGCTCAAACTGGGCCTGGGAAAGGGAGGTGGGATGTGATGCCATGGCTGGGGATGTGGAGGAGACTGGATACCTTTTGTGGCGGCCCATGAAAGATGAAAAAATAGCCAAAGGAAAGAAAGAGAAAAGATTTGGCAGAAACATTTGGCCATATGGCTGATTTGTTCTTCATGTGTGTTTCTCCATATGTTGTACGTACATGTGTTTGCTTACCCCCTGTGCACTGTGCGCGCCAGCGATAGTCTCAAACCCATCAAAGTTATCTTGTAAAAGACTGGGGAGCTTTAGGCATGCTTCCCTTCCCTCGGCTCTTCCTCAAAGCTCTTTATCCAAACCACCTTGATCACTTTGAAAAATGAAAGCCACCTTTGCCCTGAGGTGGCTCCTGCCCTCCCTGAGCTCCTGAGGTGTGTCGAGCTGCGAGCACTCAGTGGGCTCAGCCGGTTCATTTACTGCGAGCCTGATGACATTTGCTGGGAAGGAAACTGCTCTTGCTGTCTTCATTGCCGCTGCTGGAACCTGTGTACCTATCAATAATTCAGGTGTCCTTACAGCTCCCATCAGCAGATCTTTCCCTGCCTGCTTAATGGGAAACCACATTTCAGTGCCTGGTGTGGGCAGTGATCTGTGGGCGAGGGGCTGGCTGCAACCAAAGGAGCTTCCTGGAGTGTTGGGCATGGGGGGCTTGGGGGTCTGCAGCCCTCTGAAGCCAGGGAGATCAGACCTGATGATGAGCGTAAAACTGAGAATATAGAGAAATAAAACCCAAACTCATTGCAATTATCACAACTGCAGGAATATCTCCACGTGCCAAGCCTGCTCTCCGAGTGTGATTTAAGCTGAAAATTCAGAACCATTTCCTGGTACAAATCATTCGAGTGGGATGAAACAATCAATGGGAGATACAATCTGCGATTCATCTCTGCAGCCAAAACCATCTCATCTGTGAACACAAACTCATTAGGAGCATGATTAATGGGGGCTGAAGGCAGGAGGCGGGGGTAGCGAAGCTGTCTGCGGGCTCTGCCCTCCGTTTAACGTGAGCAAAGGGTGCTGTGCTGAACGGCACCGGCCTCGCTCTCCCAAAGCCCAGGCAGCCAAGCTCACCAGTGGAGGGATGATGAGCTCTGCACCACGTTAGCTGCCTCAAATGTGATGCAATGCTTTAGTTTTCCAACAGCTTTTTCTTGCTGGAAAGAAGATATTTTGCACTTGCTGGAG
>NW_010310294.1:829-18467 GCF_000700745.2 Antrostomus carolinensis | reverse complement strand
AAAGTGACCCCGGGCTGTTAAAGATAGAAACAACAACCAAAAATGTTCTCAGAGGAGCAGGACCAACTGTGGAAAGACACAGAAAGAGGAGAAATGTGACTGCAGTTACTAGATGGCAGATGCAGGGGACTCTGCCTGGGGTCGTGTCCCCGCAGCGCTGGAGCAGGGAGCCAGGATTGTCCCTGTGCCGGGAGGTCCCTGGAGCGCAGCCTGTTTTCAGCCTTGGCCAGATTTGTATTCCGGAGGGACCCGGTTTGTTTTCTCTTCTAAATTGCCTGCTTGATTAGATGTATCACAAGTGCACTTTGAGGAACAAAGCTCCTCTCGCTGCTGTGACCTGACACTGGTGTAGGAAATGACCCAAAGACTCTCGGTTTCCTCGTCCAGCGCTGATCTTTGCTCAGCAGCAGCCTGGGCTGGCTCCCGGCATGGCTCAGCCATTAGCCCCAGCTCTGCTCCCCTTGGCCACTGTGGACCCTTGCCTGGCAATGCCAATGCACTTGTCTTCCCTCTGCTCCTTCTCTTTTCCCATCTGCCATGGGAGATCCCAGCTCCATCCTCTCCTCTCCGTGGGACACAGCAGTGCTGAGCCATGGCAGCAGTCAGGAGCATGAGGATGACCAAGGTCAAGCAGGTTTAGAGAAGTGAAAAGGGGGAAAGATTTTGGGGATATAGTTCAAATAGTGAGGGAATTAATTCTGGAGGTGCCAGGGAAATGATGGCCCATAAAGTTAATGAGATATTGCTGAAGGAAGGGTAAACCATTAGGACTATTAGCTGCAAAGATAAAGCAAGACCTATTGCCCTCAGAAACGCTGAAACTAATTAAATTGAAAATTACGACACGGGAGTACGAAAACAAAAGGAAATAAATTGAGAGAAAGAATTAACTGGCTTAATATCATGTTGATAATATTATCAGCAATAGGAAGCAGGGATTGTATGATTAAAGCTGTTTATTCTCACACTTTTTTTGCTGAAAGCAGTGAGGGACTCGGGGGCAGGCAGGAGGGGACCCGCAGCTCCAGGGTCTGGCTGGGGTCCTGGCCCAGCGCTGTGGCCCCTCACAGGGGTGGTGACACCATCCTGGTGCCCTCCCTGCTGCCGGTGCCATCCCACTGTGCTGGGCAGGAGTTTGGGCTCATCAACCTGCAAATCTTCCTGTGGCCTCCCTGGCTGGGGAGAGGCCTCCAGAAGAGTCATTAGCACTCCAATAATTGGTTCTGTTTAAAGGGATTAGAGCCAAATTAACTTTGTGGTTCGCCACCCAGAAATAATCCTATTTTTAAGTGGACAGATTCTTCTGTAGCATCCAAAGAGAGTATGAATGGAGGATGTATTGCTTGAGGGAGTTCTGAATGGCAAAGGGATCTCCTGGTCCTTCCTTGAGGGAACTTCTGGTGAGAACAAAACTCATCTGGTCGGGGTTGATGAGGTGGGGCTGACATGTTGGCAGCGGTTTCAACCCATGTCCCAGCGTGGGTGATGAATTGGGGAACAAACCCCAGGCTGAGAACAGCAAGGGGATGCTTTGGGCAGGAATTTGTGCACCAGGGAGGGAGAGAAAATCAATCAGGCTGTTTAGAGTGCTCCATCCCAAAGCCAGCCGGCCCTGCCTGGCCGTGTCCTGGGATCCGCTTTCCCAGCAGCAGCGATGACCATCCCCTGCCTTGGGCACTGAGAGGGGATCAGCTCACTGATGGAAGATTGCAGAGCAGATTTCCACAGGTCTGAGATCCTCTTTGAGAACATCAATAAAGCTGATGCAAAGGCAGCAACGGCCGCAGTTCAGCTCCTGGAGGCTCTGCTGTGAGCCCTGGGCTGAATCCCAGGGATTGCTCGGATCAGCACAAGGCTCCAGCTGATAACCCAGCCATTTTACTTTACTCTTGTGCTTTTGCCTCTTCTGGTGAAGTTATCTTTCCTGCCACACTGCAAACCCTGCATTCAGATACGTGCAGCTTCTCTAGAAAATGATGTTTCCTCCCTTTCCAGGTTTGAGTGACTGCTGCTTGGGTTGAAAGCTGGGTGTGATGTCCTTATGACCCTGACACAGTTTTCAAGAGCAGAAATAAAGCCAAGCAAAAGGCAGCCAACACTCTGGGAATTCAGCAAAAGCTGAGAAGTCTGGGAAGGCAGGAAGGGTCTGCAAACTGGGGATGAGTTCATGGCTCTGTTCCATCCAAACACATCTGTGGGTGAAGGTCAGTGAGTGCGGATGGTCCCAGCCCAGGAGACCAGCAGATCAGCCGCAGCCACTCCCGCCCCGTTGGCCTCAGTGCCCTTGCCTGTGAAGTCTGTGATGTTTGTGATCCGGTGATGGAGAGCAAAGTCTCTTTTTATGGTCGTTTCATTATGATGCTTAATTTCTTCTGCAGAAGCAATTACATTCTATGGGTGGAAGGCAATAGCAGAGATGTGTGGTTGTTATTCCCATCCCACCGGCGCCTCGGCTGCCACAGGAATAGCAATCAGGGTGCGGGAGGCAGCAGCTTGGGCTGTGCCAGGACAGATCAGAGACTTTGGGAAGAAAACCCCATCCCCTGGCCAAGTGTACCTGGGAGGGGGTGTGTACCACAGCCAAAGGACGGCTCTACAAGGGCTGATCAAACACTCGGTGACCTCTGGGAACAAACAGAATTGGTAACGTGCCCCATGGCACAGCTTCTTTGTCTGTTTTCATCACCAAGTTCTCTAATTATTTAGGAAACACAGCAGCAACATGGTTTAGGTTTTCTTTACTATTTCTTCCACCATCTTCACCTCCCAAAAGGAATTAACACCAATACATGTAACTTTCTATTTCTTGTAGGCGAAAAAAAAGTTACTTCATCTGTTTAAATGAATCCAGTAGGAGGAAATACCATTTATTTATTATTTTTCCTAGCCATTGTCCCAGTCTGCACAGGTATTGAGGAATTATAATTACAAAACATCCGAAGCAATGAGGCACCTTGTGGCCATCAAACATCAGTTTGTTGTGAAGATGAGTCTGCTTAATGATGTTTCCTCCATAATTAAAAGCAGTGTATCATGGGTTACAGTGCTGGGAAAGCAGCTTTGAAGGCAAAGGAAAGTGTTGCCTGAGGATTTGCATGGGGTTTGTGTCAGGATACCACCGTGCCAAGGTGCTGAGCAAGTCCAGGACCATGTGGCATCTGTGTGGGGACATGTGGCAGCGTGCAGTGGAGAAAGCAGTGACTACTGGGGGGATGGCATCCGTCCGGAATCATCCTGGCTTTGGTCCCCAGGGGTTGAAGGAAATGAACTTGGAAGGATGAGGATGCTGGGCAGCTTGAGAGCTGATCCCTGGCAGCAGCTCCTTGGTGTGTCATGACATTTGTGGAGCCGTGGACAAGGCTCTGAAGCAGGTACAGTGTGATGGATGCTGCCCATCAAGGTGCACAGGGGCCGAGGCGCAGGCAGGGCTCCGCTTGCCATCCAGGTGTCTGCTTTTAATGGGTATAAATGGTCGCTTTTAGCCCTGAAAAAGCTGAATAGATACAAATATTGCCAATCCCTGAAGGGTGCACTGGGCCTCATTATCCTTGGGTAATCGAGGTGATGTGCAACTCTTCTCCTTTATCTGTCACTGTCTCTCCTGGCAATGTGCTGAAGCAGAAAAACCTCGAGGACGAATTGCTTGGGAAGCTGGAGAAGGGCTGGGACCCCAAAACCTCGCTGGGTGGAGGGAGCATGCGTGCCCTGCCTGGCTGTGGGCTCAGTTGGAGGGGTGGAGGTACCCCACCCATGCCTGGTTTCAGCTAAATCTCAGCGAGCAGTTACTTATTCAGTACGTTTTGTTTCTCTGTCTTTACAAATTGTGGGCAAAAAGCCAGAGAGGTTCTCAGACAGATCCACAGTTATCTCTGACTTTCTCCCAGAAACGCTGTGATTTGCACCGCGCGCCGAGTCGGTGTCGTAGGGGAGAGTTGCTTTTCCTTCCCCGGGTAAACATCTACCTACGAGCTGCCCATCGCTGCCTGCAAATGCTATTCTGGAGAGCTACAGAAATATCCCTTCAGCAAACAAACCCAACGCTACCGAGCCTCCCCCCGGCAGTGAATTTCAGGGGGTTTGTCGGTCTGGTGAAGCTGGCTGCCTTCGGGAATCCCACAAAGCACACACGGCTCGTCCCGCTCCTTGGTGGGAGTTCCCTCAACACAAGCTGTTTGTTTTACAACTCAACCAGTAACACAATGTTTGCAGCACCAAATGCAGGAGCTTTCCAACCAGGAACTTGCTTTCTGTGAGTGTTTTTTACTAATGAAACTGAGGCAGGAAAATATTCCTGGAAAGTGCTTACAAAAGGCTTTCAGATATGTCAAACGATGGTTTTCACGTTATCTCAAATTCACTTTCCATTTCTAAGGAATACTCAGACTTTCAACTCCCTTCCTTTGCCTCCCTGCAGTGTGTGAGTTGGGTTTGCAAGGAGGAGTAAGGTGATGATATGCTGTACGCACAGTTCCATGGCAGCACAGCCACAGATCTTCTTACCAAAAATCTCTCTGAAATTATTAAGCTACATTTTTTTGCACTGAAATATTCCAACAGATTCATAAAGCTCCAACTCTATTTTTTTTCTTCATTAAAAAGGAGGGGAGGGGGGAAAAGCAGAGTTTTAAATAGTTCACCTGCTGTTGCCTCCTTGGCAGAGTAGATAAATAGTCCACAGAGGCCAAACCCTGGTCCCAGAGCAGCGTGTGATGCAGGAGTTGGGACGTGGCTGCCCCAGCAGATGCCCAGTGCATCCAGGACAGTGGCTGCCCTTTCCCCCATCACTTCCAGTTTGTTGCAATGTTCTTCAAAAGCCACTTCCCTGCAGCAAAGCGATGCCATTGCAGAGTCAGTCCAAGCTCAGGTCCTTGGGTCCCTTTTTACTATAGGCAGGAAAAACCATTAATATGATGAAAATGACCTCAAATTGCTACTGCTGGATTATTTAATCTGGCCAGGCTCCTTTCCACTCTCAGCCGCCATAAAAGAAGACAAATTGCCTGTCTGGTGTTTAAAGGTTTGGGAACACAGGACAGCATTGATCTTCTGTTTCTGAAAAGGTGACGCTCCCCGGGCTGGCCAGCGAGGGGGTGGTTGATGACAAAGCATCCTTTGGTGACACTGTGCATCTCCCTTCCCCTCCCAGCCAGCGGCTGGCGGGCGTCGTGGAGAACCCAGGAGCAGGGAAGAGGGGGGATGAGATGAGGGGGAGGAAAGCGTCACCTTCCCGGGCTCTCTGCTGTCACCCACCCCTGCTGCCCACCCTGCCCAGCTCTCACCCGGGCTGGTAGGGACCTGCCTTGGCTCTGTGGGGTCCCTCCATGCCCATGGCTCTGCCAAGCAGCCGCCAATTTGTCCTTCATCCCCTTCCCGAGCAGATGGAGCACTTTACCTCACCCTGGGAAACATTATTTCCAGTCCTTGACTCCAAGGAAATAAGCGTTCCCCATTTCAGGCATTTATCAAGCCTGGAGGACAGCCTGGGCCCCGTGGTGCTGGGCTCAATCCTGCTCTTCCAGCACCGTGGCACTTCTCACCCTGACCCCATCGCTGCAAAAACTCGTGGCTGCCAACCCAGAGGAGAGACTAAATTGTCCCCTGGGACTATTTCTCCCCACCAAGAGCCCACGGCGTGCCAGTGAGGTTAATGGGTTTCATCTGCCTAGCCCATAAACCAGGGCAATTACACCCCCGATCTAGTTTACACACAAATTAAAACTAATTCCTTGTTCACATTTCCTTCCACAAGTTCCCAGGAATAGCCCACAAAGGGGAAGCTACAAAGGAAAAAAAGTGATTAATTCTCAGTGGCACATTTAAACACCGTTTTTATTGCAATTCATCCTTTTCACGCACTTTGCCCTTTTCTGATTCATTCTTGCTCTTTTGAGGTGGAACAAGGCTGATGTTTTGCAGCTCCCATTTCTCAAGAGGAGTTTTTAACTCTTGATTTGCTGTTGTAGTTGGGCTGGTGAATGAGAAGCTTTCCCACTGTGCTGGCAGAAACCAGGATGCTCCAAGGATGCTCCAGGGATGCTCCCTGGGAGTAGCAGAGTGCCCTGCCCTTGTGGTATGGGGCTTTGTTGCCCTGCAAGTTCCAGCCTGGGTGTGATGGGGTGCAGGTGTAGTGGGGTTCGATGGGGTGTAATGGGGTGCAATGGGGCATAGTGGGGTTCGATGGCGTGTGATGGAGTGTAGTGGGGTGCAATGGGTTGTAGCCAGGCCGGGGCCATCCCCAGCTGAGCCGCCAGCTCCTCCATGCAGCGCCTGTGCAGCGGTGTTTGACAACGCGGCACAACAAAACCTGAAATGTACTGGAAATAATTCTACTATCAAATGCATTCAGCTCTGTTTGTTTGCTTTTAAATTAACATTGGGGATGAAATGATTCACTGAACTACAAAGAGATGCCTCGACTTGACAAGAATTGCAGGCAGGATTTCTTCCACTTTCAGTTATCACAGGAAAAAACATTTCAACATCTTGTCTGCTCAGTGGAAGAAAAATAGTTTTGTGCTTTATGCCTGGGAAACAAGGAGTTTATCAAAAAAAATCTCATGCATCAGAGGGACAAGATGGCAGAGGCACCGAGGAGGCACCTTTTGTCTCCATCGTGCGTAAGCGGGAGCTGCTGCGGGGCAGGAGAGGTCTCTGAAGCAGCACGGAGCTGCTCTTATTAACTGCTGGTGTGTGGGATTAAGGGGATGGGTCCCACGAGAGCTGGAGCAGGAGGAGCAGCGGCACTAACAGGGTGCTCAGGGCCAGTACTGCAGCCTGGAGCCAAAGAAACGGGGAAAAGGGATCATTTCCCAGGGATCTTCCTGCAGAGAAAAGGGGGAAATGCAGGGAGAGGAGCAGACAGCAGAGTCTGTGCCCCCATCACCCCACACCCTGCATGAGGGTCCCTCAGGGGTCACCGCCCCCTCCTCACCCCTCAGCATCCTCTGGGATGAGAAATCCTCTCCCTGCATCCCACCCAGACTGGTCTCCTGTGGCAGTGGGGCCGTGGCAGGTGTCCCCATCCCCCACCCCAGCATCCCTGCGGGAACGATGAGGAGCTGCGGGTGGATAAGCCGGACTAGTCCAAGAGCACATAAGCTCAGAGTCATGATTACGCATGGGGAGAGGAGCCATGACCTTGGAAGCATTAGGGAAGACGACTTCTAATGAGGAGGCAAAAGGGCCAGGCACTGTTTAGCCCGTTTCTAAGAGTCATTAAACTGCTCTGGTTGACTCTATTGCCAAGAAGATTTGAAGGACGAGCTGACGAGCTTTAGCAAAGCTGATCGAGCGAGAAGCGAGGCTGGCAGTGAGGACATGCTCCTCTACAGCCAACCCCAAATCCTCGGGGCTGCCTCTGCCTCCGAGCAGGACCCGGCACAAGGTTAACAGTGGATCAGAACCAGCTCCCCAGAATCCATCGGCAGCCTGCCGAGGAGTGGGGGAGCCCAACAGCTGCGTGTGCCGGTGCCCACAGGACAGGCTCCTGCCCAGTAAGTCTTTCCAGGTAGATTAGGGCTGGAAAAGGCTTTGGTTCTGGGAAGGGACTGGTGAGGTTTTGGTTCTGGGAAAACCAGACAGAAAGCCAACGAAAGGCTCCAGGAGAACATCACCCACAAGTAATAAATTTCCAAACCATTTTAGTGCACAAATCCCTTTAATTTTGGTGCCTCAGAACCAAATGTGAAATGAGGCTCAGAGAATTAAATAAGCCAGAGGAACTAAAAATTTCTCTCGGTTTGTTGCCTGCAGGTGGGAAGCTCCAGCTGTGCAGGAGGGTCCCCACAGTGCCCCGGCTGGCAATGGCACTTCTTGCCCAACGCCGACACGTCCTCTGCAAGTGGGCTTCAAATGGGAAGCTTGGAGACTCATCAACACGGGTGAGACGCCAAGGGATGTGGAAGTTTAAAGCTTTAGGTTGGTTTTTATTTCTTTTTAATTGAGCTGGTTGGCTAATTCCAGTTTGAAAGCTTCTGACTTTTCCAGTGTCAACAAGGTTAGTTGCTGATCAAGCTCTCTGATTCCATCAGTTCAATTCCACCCACTTAAGGAAAACAGATGCCACCCGGGACAAGGGCCATCCTTCTTCTTTGTCTTCACAGGCCCTGAGAATGGGCTTGCTTTAGACTTCTTTCTATATATGCTATTTTAACAAATGAATCAAATTATCTCCTGGCTGCTCCCAGATACATCTAATTCCCAAACCCTAATGGAGCTGTTTCTGGTCTCTGGTCATTAATCCTATTAGTGTCAGCCTTTGCATCTGGTCCTGGGCGCGCAAAATGCCAGTCGCTCTAAGAGGGGCAAAGTAAAAGCTCTGGGAAGCGGTTTCCTGCTAAGCAGGGCTTATCAGCCAATTAAGGGTAACTAATTACCTCTGGCCTGCCCTGTGCCCAAACACGTGTCCTCTGAAGGGGGGAGCGGAGGTTGCTGGCACGGCGGCTGGAGCTGCTGGAGGGGAAACAGGAGGGTTAGTCCCATTTTATGAAATTTATGATCCCGGTTTTGTAATAAAATCCAGTATTTCGGCCAGTGAAATGCAATCGCCTTTTACAAGCAGAGAATTAAATCTTCCCAGATAGGTTATGGCAGACGCTGAACGGGAGAAGAGCACGGCAAAGCCAGGCAGCGGGAGGGGATATTTGTGCAGTAAGCCAGGCCTAGGGCCGTGCGGGCAAGCAAATAAGAGTTGATGAGAATCAATTGGTTTGCAGCAGGACCTCAACTGCAGCAGCTCATATTTCCAGCAGCATAAACTTCATTCACTCTAAAGACCTCCAAACTTTAAGATCATTTTTTTTTCTCCTCAGTATTCAAGTGCTGGCACAGTCTCCAGCTCACCAGCCCCGCGGGTACCGGTGGATGAATGAGTGCAGCACGAAACAAATTGGAAATAAGAGCTTACCTTTACCACGAGGTGAGGGAAAAAGGACAAGGGGAGAGTGGGGAAGTGCTCTAATAGAACTCTGCAGTTTGGGCTGGAAATAAGAGAAAGAGGCAGAGACACCTGAGCAGGTAACGGTGGTGATGGGCATCTCCCTCCGTGGCTGCCGTACAAATCCTGCAGCTGCTTGTCTGTCTGTCTGTCTGCAACCTCACGCTTGGCCCGTGCACGAGCCCTCATGCAAGATGTGCACACACCCCACAGCGTGTGAATTCATCCTGTCCTGCAGAAGGGACTTTCAGAGTCACTCACAGAGCCAACCCTCTGTCCCTGTGCACCGAGCAGGGGCTGCCACGGTGCGGACACCGGCACCTCGTGCCTTCCCCTCCTGCCAGCTGCCAGCCGGGCAGCACGGGCTGCGGATGCGACCGGGCATCCCTTGGAATACAGCACAGGGAAACCCCAGCTCCATCCTTCCCAGCTCTGCAGATGTGCCTCACTTCCCTCAGTGCTGGAAAATGACTGAAAAAAATAATATTTAGTGTTTTGGTTGAGGCAGACGCCAAATATTTAGGTGTTTCTCCCAAAGTTGTTATATTTGTTTGTCTTCTGAGAGCGTTTACTTCCTCCCTGTGCTGAAACCAGCAATATTTATCAAGCAGCAGGAGCAGGGGGAGGAGAAGGGTTTATTATGCCAAGGTGAGGAAGTTTTTTCTGCCAGTTTTGGAGACAGGGAGCCAGGCTCTGGGGAGACCCATAGAGGACGGGATGCTGGTGGTCACCTCATCTGCACCACTCAGCTGGATACTGGTGGGCACTGGGGGAAGAAGAGCAGAGCCTCGCAGGGCAATTCATGGTGTGGCCAGGAACCCTCTGTCCGATGCCTGGCTGTGCTCGGGATGGAGCAGCCAGTGGCTGGGGAGAAACCCCGTCCCTGTGCCAGACAACGGTGCCGGTGAGAGCGGCCGCGTGCGAGGACATCACTGTCACCACAGCCTGGGCGGGCGCTGCCTTCGCCGGCTCAACGAGCTGCTCGGGGGCTGCTGGCGAGAGGGTTTTACCCTTGAGCGCTTGTTTTGCTTTTGTTCTCTGGAGCAAGACATGCTTCTCCCACAAACAAAGCCATAAATTGTCACGCAAGCAGGTTTCAAGGGGAGGAAAAAGTGGAGCTGGGATGACAGCGACAGGGAGTTGTGTGAGGAGGTGAATTGCTTGAAATATGGTTGAAAACTTCCAGGCCATAAATATATTTCTGATCACAGCCAATAAATCATCATAATTATTCTATAAATAAGGGAAAGGTTGGCTGCATGGTACCTGACTTTTTTCTACAGGCCTCCGGAGCAAATTTGTTAGCATCTTAAAATAAACTATTTGCTCCAGATAGTTTGTTTGTTCTCTCCAGGCTGAATTGTCTTCTCATTCATTTTTCATCGCCTTTGGTTTGGACGTTGGAATCTTTTTGTGCTTTTTTCCCCTGTTTGGCTGTGACAAAGAGATAGTGGGGGGGAGCGTGTTTCAAAAACAACCTGAAAGCATTTGCTTTTCTTCTGTGTTGTGAGGGGCCTTGACAGCAGAGATCAGAGTTTCCTTCCATGTCCCTCTGGGCTGGCTAATGTCCATGTTTGCCTCTAGGCTGGGGAAGGGATGAGCTGGAGCAGGGAATGCCCTAGATCATGGTTATCCTGTGGTGCCTCTTGGCTGGGGAAGGGATGGGCTGGAGCAGGGAATGCCCTAGATCATGGTTATCCTGTGGTGTGGAGCCCTGTGCCTCAGCATCCCAGCCCATCTGCACCCAAACCAGGGACCTGCCCGCCCGCTGCTCCTTCCACGGTGGTGAAAACCAGGAGATCTGAGCTGCAAACACAGAAGGGCTGAAGCATAAAGGGTAATTCTGCTTTTGTCCTGGCAGCTGCAGGGAACCGTGTCTGGCTGCTGGGTAAGAGGGGACTCAGCTGGGCGGCGAAACCCACACAGAGGTTTTTCCCTTGATGTGTAAATGACAGATTTCACAACCGGTTTGTCTCAATATCTTTTCTCCAGCCCGTTGCTGTTCCTGCTGGAAGGAGCCTCGCTGGGAAGCAGAAGCCAGGCGGCCTGTGATGCTGGTGCCAAGGGAGGAGAGCGGGTCCTGAGCAGTGTGTCAAACACATGGAAAAACGCAGCAGGAAGGAGGTTTCCATTCCCCTTTGCTCCATGGATGGCTGGTGAGAGCCGCAACAGGCGCGCGCCGGGATGGAGAGCAGCGGGGGAGCATCGCTGCCTCAGACGTCAAATCCCATTTACTTCATTTTGGGTTTCTTCACTGGGAAAATGATCAATCAGCTCCACTTATATTTAAAGTGGCTATTACAGGGTAAGCTTGTACACACACAGAAATTCATTCCCGTAGCCCCCCTGTTGCAGGGAAGGAGCCGCAGGGTTTATGAGTTTGAGGATGGGAGTCCAGCAGCCTTGTGTCACCCCGTGTGTGCCCACAGACCTATTTCTGTAAGAGAGTTTGATAAGCAATCAAGGCAATATCGGTCTGTGCTGAGACTGGGCAGAGGTAAAGGATGCTGAATGCCCTTGCAGCTGCATCCAGGCCGGTTTCCAGCCCTCCCACACTCCCCAGAGCACTCTGTGCTAAGGAAACCTCTCTTTAATGTCTTTTCCACAGAGCTATAAACTCACAACACACCATTTTTTTTTTCCTCTTTATAGATCAGCATTACTAATTTATTGGAAGTTTACTATTTGGAAATGTTCTCATATAAATTAATGGGAAGGTAATATTAAACCTCAGTCTCTGGGGGAGGAGAAAACCAAACAAAACCCACACTCTCTCTGCTCAAGGAAAGGTAGCTGGTTAAATCATCCCCTTTGCTGCGCAGAGGCCGTCGTTCCAAGGGCAGCAGCAGTGTGGAGAAGTCCAGGAGCTTTGGGAGCTTCGGCTCAGGCTCTGCCCAGGCTCCCTGTGCATCCCGTATGGCAGAGCCAGCCCAGCTCCGATGGCCTGGGCACGCAGGTTGGCATTTGTTGGTCCTACAGGACTTGCTCCTCTCCAGCACCTGGGTCTGGATGAGCTTCCTTCAGGGTTTTGTGGGGAAATGCACCCTGGCTGCACCTTCCACAGTGCTTTTCAGGCACGCAGACGTCTCCAGACACTTCACCGAGCACTTAATTACATGGCAGAGGAAGGAGCGCCCAGCTCAGACAGCTTCAGTCGCCGCTGTGAGCTGGCAGCATCCCGCCGGCCACGGCACACAGCACCAATATAGGCGTTTGTGTCAATTAAATGGCATAATAGATCTGCACCAATTAAATGGTATAATAGATCCTTCGCTCAACAGCCACGTCTGGAGCGAGGAGAGGGGATAAGGAGCTGTGCAAAGGAGCTGTGGTTTCTTCAGCGGCGCGAGCCGTTATTAAAGACTGTTCCTTCATCTGATGTGTCTCAGGAGCAAAAATGGAAGTTTCCTGCCCCAAAACGAGCACATCCCAGCATCTCCCACTTGGTGAGAGGTTTCCCAGTCCTGGGGACGCAGCTCCACTTGCAAACTGGGACCTGGAGGAGGGAGAACTCCAGCTGCTGCTGGGGAGGGGGATCCCTTGGCATCCCCCGCAGCCGGGGCAGGGCTGGAAGCACTGGAGCTGAGTGTTGTGTTCATTTACACACGCCTCCTTGCCTTTTAGAAAACTATTGCCATTTATGAGAAAAGCTGATTGAGTTAAATCACTTCTCCCGCAGGAATATAAAAACGCTGCGGCTCAGGAATAGTGACACGCATGAGAGTCGGGCTCACTTCTCTCGCTGAGCAGATGAGGAGCAGGAATTATTATTTTGTATCACTTTACGAAAGAGACCTTACTGTAATATACCTGCTGTGCATTGATAAATAGCACCAGCAGATAATAAGGGCCTTAGGCAAGGAGCAAGGAAGAAAAAAGGCTTTCCAGCATGTGAACACAAATGCTTTAAATGTGAACTAAATTGGCCTGATCATTCCTCAGATTTGCAAAATTAAACCGTGCCTGATTGTCAACATCACTGAGATTTATGGGGCAAATACAGCCAAAGCAAAGGGAATCTGTAACAGCCCTGCTAGAGACGCTTGTAGGGTTTAAGCAGCACATAGTGTTTGTGAAACCAAGTGCTATAATTTCATTACCCTCCATACCACCTCCCAGCAATAGAGAGCTGGAAAGTCCATCAGCCAGGACCACACGAGAGATGACTACACTGGCACCAGAGCTGGAAACCACCCTGGCTTGGCACCACGTCTCTGCTCTTACAAAAACCTCTTCACCTGAGGAACTGTAGGGCTGGACCTAGCCATGCTCTGCACCACCATCAAGGTGAAAAACCCATAATTCAGCACAAAGAGGTGTCCGAGGAAGGAGCCTGCTGCTCAAAAGCAATGGAGAAATCTGCATGAGGAAA
Source organism: Antrostomus carolinensis (assembly GCF_000700745.2). Lineage (NCBI taxonomy): Eukaryota > Metazoa > Chordata > Aves > Caprimulgiformes > Caprimulgidae > Antrostomus > Antrostomus carolinensis. The sequence continues at coordinate 5,160 of NW_010310294.1, read as the reverse complement.
TGGTGGGGGGGAGCCCGCTCCCCCCAGCTGTGCTGAGCGCTGGGTTTGCTGAGGATCTCTCTTTCTGCTGGGGCCACAGTTTTAGATCAGCAGCTACTCCATGTGCTGTAGGTGCCGTGTGGTCAGTGGGAACTGCAAGTCAGTGACATCAAAATGATCTTGGCTATTGCCCTGACTGCACCTCTCTGATGCAGAGCTCAGGCTCTGGCCAGGGTTGAACCCCAGCTCGTGCAGAGGTTCAGAACAAAAACCAGTCTTGTTGCCTTTCTCTTCTCCAATGTGTTTGCCTTTTCCTATTTAGCAGAACAGGGCTGGACTAGCTTTCCATTCCCCATGGGGAAAGTGTTGGACCCTGTAACAGCACCTCTCCTTTGCAAGGCAGCGGAGACCTCTGCTTTGGTTTCACATCTCCAGGTTGTTAATGTCTCCTAGCTGACAGCCGCCGCGTGAAGGAGAGCCACCTTGCTTCACCTTGCAGCAGCTGGATGTAAAACCTGGGGAAACCATGGCAATGCTGAAGTCAGTGTCACCTTTCTACCGATGCCAAGGATTTCTCAGCAGGGTTGACAAAGGCAGGGCACTTATCGACTTGTTAAAAGCAGTTTCCTGTCTAAGGCAAGTGCTGTTCCTTAGGTGTTTGCTTTTGACCCCAGTGGGTGGTCCTGCGATCTCCAGCCCCTGTCTGCCTGACCCCCCGTGGACCCCCAGCCCCTGCTCTGCCAGCTCTGTAACACCAGCAGCTGCACAGAGATGAAGCCAGGCAGGAGCTGACTGTGTCTCCATCAAAAACAAAAGGTTCCTGAGCACGAAGTGTGGGGTGAGCAGGTGGCTTCTTGACGCCTGTGCTGAAGGTAATGAAGCTTCTCAGACACTCAGCTGTCCTCAGGGTCCTGCTGCAGAGTCAGGGCTTTGCTGCCCGGACAGCGACAGGGGGATGCCAGTTAGAGAAAGATGATTGATCTGAGCTCATTCCTGTCTGCTGGAATAGAGGGGCCGAGCCAGAACAGCTCCAGCTACACAGCACTGCTGCTGCACTCAGGATACTTGTGCCTGGAGGAACCTTGTCCCCATCCCACCCCATTTAGCTGAGAATCACGACATCCCACCCTACCCTAAGCTCAGCCAGGGGCCCATCAATTTCTTAAGCACGCACTTGAAATAAGAATGGTAAGAGCACCTCAGGGCTGTTCTAAATATAAAGAAGAAAACACCGAGCTTCCTGCCCAGCTCCAAGACTGCTCCCCAGCTCTGTGCCCCCATCAACCCCTCTCCGGTCCTTGGCCAAATGGCCAGCAGTGGCCTTGGGGGTGGTTTGTAAGAGACCTGCAGGCAAGAACAACCCTCAGCTGAGCCTGGGCAACCTCTGCATCTGTCAGGGACCGGGCTGCGGGGGCTCTGGCATGCTCCGGGGCTGAATTAAGCGTATGCAGAAGGTAGGCATTTTTTCCTTCTTTCATTAATCTCTGAGGCTTTAGCTTAATTATGCTGCTGGGCTGCTAAGTCAGGGCTTCATGCTTTCTAATTTTTTCTTTTGTCTTGCATACACATATGAGACAGATTTTGCTTCCACCAGGGATATTTATAGGACATATGTTAGAGCTTGAAGAAGCTGATTAGCAATGTTTAAATTAAAAAAGGAAAAAATTGTATGAGAGCAGCCTAGCCAAATACTATACAGGGTGCTAGCTTCTGGGTAGCGACTCCCCTTCCTGCTTTGCTGGTTCCCAGTACTGGACTGGGAGGGCACAGAGCTGGGCGTGTGAGGTGTGCTCTGCGTCAGGGCGTTAGTCAGCAAAGGCAGCTGCTCTGTCTCCTCTCCTTGGGGAAGGACTTTGGGGACAGAAGTGCCTAAATAGCTTGCAAAAGCAAGCTGTGCCTGAAAAGCTGGGTACCATGCCGGGGCCGGCAGCCCACCCTGGCTCTTTGAGGCTTGGACAAGGGGCAAAGTGCCCCATGAAACACTTGCCAGGTTATTCACACCTTCCCAGCCCTCCCCTCCAGCTCCCCTGCCTCTTGACTCTTTCCTTCCACGGGTTTGGTGTGCTGGAGCAGGAGCTCTGCCTCACTCTACAGTCCCATCAGGACCATTTAGAGGAGTTTGAGACCTTGGAGGACACTTTTTTAAGTGAATACAAGTCTCGGAGTCCCCTAGGAGCTGTTCAGAGTATAAAACCTGTGAGGTGCTTTCCAGAATCCTATTCCCTGTCAGCACTGCTCTGAAAAACCAAAGTACGATGTTACAAGGAGGCAGACATTGCATTATACTCCTCTCTTCTTCACAAGCCCTGAGAAACACTTCTGCCTTTTCCATATGAAAGGAAAATGGGTAATGACAACCTATTTCTATTGAAGAGACAATTTTCACTCCTCCTTGGCAAGCACAGCCAGGGCAGCATCTTTCTATCCACTCAGAGGCAAATTAACAGATTTTGCCTCAAGAACACGACGGGTGAAGCGCAGCCCGGCTGGCAACACTCACCCGCCGCCGTCAGCAGCACCCTTGGGGTGCCCACACCTCTTAAAGCTCACGGTGGGTGGGTGACAACGCAGGTGCTGTTATGGGAAATATAATTCTTATTACAAGGAAGACTCCTCTTTTTTATTCCTTTTCTTCATGGGTCTGTGTGAGCATCTGCGACCCGCAGCACGGCAGCCAGCTCCAGCCAGCGCTCGCAGCTTTGCACCAGCGTCAGGAACTTGACTCTCTTGGAGAGATGACTCTGAGAAGAACAAGCCAGACAAATGAATTCACTAATGACTTCCTTCCCTCCTACTTAAATGGTGGGATAATTCACAGTTCCTGCTCCCGCAGCGGGCTGCTCCATCGCCTGCCGCCCTGGCAGCGCTGCAGACTAAACGAGTCAGACAAAGGGGCCAAGACTGCCGACCGGCAGCAACCTGTCTGCTCAAAGGCCACTACAAATGGCACCCTGGCCATCTGAAGAAGGCACAGAAGCGAGTGCCCTGCGTGTCACTGGGCCCAGCGGTGGGCAGGGAGCAGGCAGGGCTCTCCCGACAGCAGCGAGGATGCAGCTCAGGACCCCAGACTCTGGCCAAGTATCTCCCTCCCCGTGGGGTTTATGCTCCAAGCATCCCAAACCTGCCCTGAACCCAAATAATGGCCTCTCTAGAAAAGCTTTGTGTGCACGCTTGCTTTCATGCTGCTGAAAGCCTCCACTCTCCTTTGATATCTCTTTTTGTTTTGTGGTTCAAAAATATTCTGGGAGCTTCTGGTTGGTGACGTTTCAAGGCAGAGCAGAGGCCAGGAGCTCTAGAAGAGACTTGGGGCCAGAGGAAAATGATAGTGAGGGCACAGGGCCTTTCAATACTGGTGTTCCCTTGCTGTCCTAATGGATACAGCAGTATAACGGATGGTTATAGCCCCATAACTTCCAGCACAGTTTCCTGGTGACTTCCAGCCCCTGTGCTGCTGGGCCCCAGAGCTCCCACCCGCCCCAGGATGGGTCCTCCAGCGCACAGTCCCCACGCCAGCTCCGTGCATTTGGCACAAATGGGGAAATAATTTTTTTTTTAAGTGGGGATGAGTTAAGAGGATTTGTTTCAGATACAAGATAGCTCTCATTAATGTTTGCTCGTTTGGGTTTATTTAAGCTTTAATTGATTGTCTTCTACTTAACTGCGTTCCCGTATCTCTGCAGCTCCAGAATAGGCTCTTACGAGGCTGACAATTGCATGCTCTTCCCTTCTTCTCTCTAAAGATCTTTCATGTTAGTTAGCTGGGTGTAAGGGATGATAAAGTCCCTGGGCTTGCAGTAAAGCCGAGCTTTCTCTTTCAAGTGACTACAGATACAGCCTCCAGAAAGACTGCGTCCAGGTGAGTGTTGTGCTTTGATACCTGTTTTTGCTGAAGCTGTTGGAATTTACAGCTATGAACATCACACGTAAAATCACGGTTTTGCATGTGATGAATGTCCCTGGGTCTCACAGCTCCAGGCTGTGGAGGGACAAGAAGCCTGACTGGGCAGAGCTGTGGTCCAGTTTGTAACTGGGTTTATTACAGGGGGATGGAGAGGGGACTGTCATCGACTGTGCAGTGTCACTGAATGCACGCTGCCTGGCCTGCAAGATGGGATTCTGTTGGTGGTTCTGGGTTCGTGGCCAAACTGCCCCAGCAGGTCAGAAGCATGTTTATGAAAAAACCACAATCAGCCTGGCCATTATTCAGGACACTTTTGCAGCCCTGGTTCTGCTTGGGCTGAGATAGGAGAGGTCTGGCTCCCCAGCAGTTGAGATCTCCCAGGATCAGCTGCTCTTCAGGCCAACCCCCGAGATTCCATCCTTCCCAAACAGGTTCCTTTGGACCAGGAATC
>NW_010310294.1:457-777 GCF_000700745.2 Antrostomus carolinensis | reverse complement strand
TGATCCAGCAGGAGCACATGTGAGGAGCAGGGACCTGCCAGGCGCCACAGGGACAACGCTGACCTTTCGTCCGGCTGCTTTGCTGAAAGGAGGCTCCTTCTGTGGCGAGAAGTTGTTACAGAGGCAGAAAAGAAACCCGGTGACTCACAAAAGCAGCGGAGAGAGACTCGTTTCTGCTCGAGTCTGGCTTTCTGGTGAGATGGTTTGGCACAAAGCGAGCGGTGGCTGTTGGACTGGCCCTTCCTCGCTGCCCTGTGCGGAGCTCAGGCAGTTTGTCCCGGCGGTTCTGGCTCCGCAAACACAAGCCCCGTTTCTCCCTC
>NW_010310294.1:0-350 GCF_000700745.2 Antrostomus carolinensis | reverse complement strand
TGGGAGCCAGGAGCAGCTTCAGAGAATCTGTCCCCAAATTCATAAAAAAACTTCTTTTATTGCAGCAGCTGAACAGAAACAATCCAAAGCAGCTCGTCTTGTCAAGAGAGACTTTTCTTTCAATACACTAGCTAGAGGAGTAATTTAGCTTCTTACAGGCAGCACCCCTGGAAAGGGAGAAAACGTATCAGGCTCTGACGAAACACCTCTTGGAATAACCAGAGCCTTCCCCAAGGTGTTCACTTGTCCTCTGAGTGATCTATAAAAGAGCACTGAGGGGAAGAAAAAAACCGACAAACCCACGAACTTCCAGCTGAAGGAAATTTCCTGGCGGCTGCTGGAAATGGCTC
>NW_010310293.1:34915-49743 GCF_000700745.2 Antrostomus carolinensis | reverse complement strand
TGGATGAGCTTTAAAGTCCCTTCCAACCCCAGACCAGGCTGGGATTTCTATGATTGTATGAACTTCTGTACTGTGAGGGTGACTGAGCCCTGGGACAGGCTGCCCAGAGAGGTTGTGGAATCTCCGTCCCTGGAGATATTAAAAAACCATCTGGGCAAAATCCTAGTTCATGTGCTCTAGGGAGTCCCTGCTTGAGCAGGGTGGTTGGACTAGATGTGACCTTCAGAGGTCCCTTCCAAACTCAACCATTCTGATTTATGAAGGCACCAGTTGGGGTTACCATCCCGTTCCCTCCCCACTTTGTTTTCCAAGGATCTGCCAGTCATACAGCAAACACAAACCGTGGGATTATTGCACCTGGGGGAGAAACCACTTTTCCAGACAAAGCCTAGTTTTGTTACTTGCTACCTCCATTCCTGGTCTTCCCAGGTCTCTTCCTGCTCTTCTATCATGCATGAGAGCTGGAATACCTTCTGAGCTCTGTGGATGTCATGTTCTACTTTTCAGGCCATTTCTATTGAAACAAAGCAAAGAAACTGAGAACTGCCAGTGTGGCAAAGTGATGTCAACTGCTCTTCATGTGTAGATTGATAGTCAAGAACTTCTAATTTTCCCATCACAACATTTCCAGTTTCCTGGATCTCTCCTACTTTTCCAGTCAATCAGAACCTCAGAAGTCCAGTTTGCATCTTAGGAATCATTTTCAACTCTTTCTGCCTTAGTCAGAAGGTGACTCTGGGGAGAAGAATCAACCATTTGATGCGTGTCTACATATTTTAAAACAACAAAAGGCTTGTAGTCAATATCTTTGTGGAATTAGTTCCCACAGGGAAAATGTATTACATTCAACATATAATTTCTCCTAGTTCAGCTTTAATACCAAAACAAAAAAAAGCAAAAACAAGGAATCAAGTGTAGCTCCTGCCTGAGATCAAAAGTGCCAGGAGCAGCATTGTAATCCTGCTCTCATTTCCCTCATTCTCCAGCAAATCTCACCCCAGGCCGGGGACTGTCCCCACAAACATGCTTCTTACAAAGCTGTGGCCTCATTACAAGGGCTCAATCAGCCCCTGACATGGTGCCCATAACCAGACCCCAAGCATGCTTTTCCCTCTCGCTGGTGATCGGAAGCGGAGCTTTGTGGGCAGGAGGGTTGCAGTTGCCAACTCAAAGTACCAATTCACCACACATTGTGTCACAGCTGTGACCACGGTCAGGCAGATTCGATAGTGGATAGCGTAGATAGTTGAAGGACAATGCCAAAGCTGGTTGAAGCTACTAGGAGTGATAACTACTTTCCATTCAGGAGAATGATCACATTCCTGGGATGCTTAGATTAAGTTTAAGATTTCAAAAGTCAGCAGCTATTTAATAAAAAGTTCATAAGTGGAGTAGAAACAAGGACAAGATTAAAGGAATTTCCTCCTCACTTCCTGCTAGATCAGATCCCACCCCTTTCAGGCTTGCTTTCATGCCATCTGATTCTTGTCTTTCTTGTCAGATGCTAAGAGAGTTTCAAGAGAAGGAATAAACCCAGATCTGGCTGCATGTTAGAGAAGGAGATTGAGGTCTGAAACCACCTTCTCAGATATACAAACATGCACATATTCCTCCTCAGACCAAGGAGGACAATGACAAGAGATTATCCACTTCCTAGTGAAAACTGACCAATATACAAACATGGATTAAATGGAAGAGGCAAGCCAAGTTTGATACAGCCAGAGCTGGGATAGAATCTGAGTGTGACACATGGAAGGGACTATCTGCTGCTGAGATCTGGGTGCCTCTGTTCGCAGCATGCTGGGGTTTAATTTCTACAGCATTAGACAAAGCAGCTCCTTGTTTGAGGTGCAGAACTTTTTAGCACCTCGCTCCTTAGGATGCAGTTTCACAGCTGGCTGAAGGCAGCCATGCTACCACCTCTCCCCCTTTCCCAGTCATGCATTCCCAATACATTCTTTCTGCTACCTCTAGTAGTTGCACAGCCACACAGGACCTGCCCATGAGGATGAGCTTAGGCCAGCTTAAACCAACCATTAAACCAAGCTCCTCCATACCAGCCAGAGCCACTTCAAATCAAGACTAGGAAGGACCCACACATTGGCTTCCCCAGGCAGCTACATGCTCTGCACATTGTTTCTGACCCAAAGAACCAGGAGCTGAGATGATTCAAGAGCTCAGCTGACGGGCACTTACCTCTTCAGAGTGGAGATGTTTCTCCAAGGTTAGGTCCTTGAACCACCTTTTTCACAGCAAATGCTCTTTGGTCCTTAAGGCACAGGGAGTTGAAGGAGTGCCACAGCCAGCAGAACAGGGATCTCACCAGCCAAAGCCTGTCCCACTACCCCCAAGCAAGGGCCAGGTCCAACCAAGACTCTAGATCATCAAGGCAAGTTTGTGATGGTGAGGCAGGTCTGAGAAATCATCCATGGGTCAGGGTCCCCTCCAGCAATGGTCACTGGGACACAGCCCAGTGATTGCCAGGCAGGTCCACAGTGATAAGACAGGTCTGAGGTCCAGCAGAGAAGTCAAGGTCCAGACAAGCAGGATCCATAGCCAGGCAGAGGGATGCTAGAGCTACAGGCTGCTAGTCCTCCAACATGGCTCAGCCAGGGGTTAAGGGTGACCCAGGGCTGAGCTTAAATAGAGCCCCTGGGCAAGGGTGGGGTTGGAGGCCCCAGATGAGGCTGGTCAGTCATTAAGAGCTATGAGTGCCCTCAGGGTCCTGACACTCATCATCTAGATACAGGAATACCAGAGCTAATGCCAGTGAGAAGGTCAGGCCACACAGCTGGGACAGCATTTCTGCAACACCAGCCCAGACCTGCCTGCCCTGACCCTCTAAGGTGACATTTCAACTCACATCTCAGCTGATCCAACACCTTTTGTTTCCTGTGTGTTCATCAGGGCAAGTCCTGTGGAAAACGAACCTGATGAGAGAAAAGAAGAGCAATGCTCCTCCAGATCAGCCAGCTGGGTCAGCATCTCCCCACAGCTGCTGGGGTGTTAGATCCAGCAAAGGCAAGTGGGACCCTGGTTCAGGGGTGGGGTAGGAGTAGTTGAACCACTGCTTTTGGCAGCAACCTGCTGCTGTAACACAAAACTGTTTCCTTCATCGCTCCGCTTGTTGTGTAATGACACATGATGTCTGTGAGATCCAGGTACCTCTGAGCTGGGCACAGGGGTGACCCACAGCAAGTGTCTCAGGGTCCCAAAGTTGTCTATGGCAGATGGGGAAACTAAACGTGGATTCCCCAGGTCACCAGTTAGCTTCTAAGTGTTAAGTGCGGTGTGAAAGGATAAATAATTTCTAATTAAAAACCAAACCACCTCTTTTTAGCTGCAGATCTACCAAAACGCATGCAATTAGCAAATATCAATCACTTCCTGGCTTGAAGGCTGCCCAGCACAGCACAGAAATGAAAGCTAAAACATACGGTTTGGGAATACATCTGCTCTCAATCTGCAGCATTTTGAAATCAATACAGATCTTCGCCTTACTTTGCCTTTGACATGCTTGCAGCCTGTCACACCACAGTGGAAGAACTAAAAATATATTAAACAAAAGAACTAGAGTGGACACAGCCCTAAACACCATAAAATGAATAGTACAGAGTATTCATAACGATCTGATGGCAAAAAGGAGGTGAGGTGAGAGTGAGCACTGGCTTGGGAGGACAAATTAGAGAGAGTTTCTCCTCCGTGGTCTCGAAGCAGGACGCTTCGGAGATATAATGCACAGATAAAGCTTCAGAAGGTGACTCTGGGGAGGAGAATCAACCGTTTGATGCATGTCTACATATTTTAAAACAACAAAAGGCTTGTAGTCAATATCTTTGTGGAATTAGTTCCCACAGGGAAAATGTATTACACACAAAACTTTTTTATTCTTCTTCTTTTTTTTTTTTTTAATGAAAAGATAGCAAAGAAGCTGGCTGTCTGGGAATGATTTGTAAGTACAATAAACCTCACGAGAGGATGATAAGCAAAATATTGTAAGAGAATAAGTGTCAGAAGTACAGCAAAATAAAAGAGAAACATTGCGCATTTGTAGTTACTGACAACGTGTGTGCTTAAGTATCATGTCACGTTATAATAGAATCCTTGTTTTCCTTTCCTTCTTTCACTAATATTCTTATTAATCTATACCAGATTTTTTGCATTTCAACCAGTTGAGGCCATATCAATCATCCTTTGCCCATCTGAAATTTAACTAGAGTGAATCCAAGCTATTGAGACTTCGAAAGTGGAACCTGGAGATCAGGCTAGAACTGCTCATGGATTCCTAGAAACTGTACATCCATGGAAAGACCTCCTGTAAATCTGATTTCACCACTGATTTTTTACATGCTGACATAATATGGAAGACAAAAATTGCTGGTACTTTTTAAAGACTGGAGATTTACATATATCTTTTCTTACACTGTCAATTCTTTAGACTAGGAATTCTAACGTATGTGAAGACATTGCCTCACTTGATTCTTCCTTCATTTTCTAGCTGACTTTCCAGCAGCAAGTGCAGTACAAATAATAACACATTTCTTTCATTTCTTTAAAAGAAACGAGATATTAGTGTAAATTTTCTGAATTCTTAAAAAAAAAACCCCAAAACAGCCACTTTAGAGCATAGGCATATACAAGAAAAACACGTATCTTGCTAAGCGATTTTTTTCCCAGCAAGTTAGATTTCTAGTAAAATTCTGATGCAGACAGTTGAAGAAATACAGATACTGTCCTGGTGTGGACACCAGGTACCCCCCAAAGCTGCTCTATCCCTCCCCCTCCTCAAATGGACAGGGGAGAGAAAATATAACGAAAGGCTCGTGGGTTGAGATAAGGACAGGGAGAGATCATTCAGCAATTCCCATCATGGGCAAAACAGACTTGAACTTGGGGAAAATTAATGTAATTTATTGCCAATCAAATCAGAGTAGGATTATGAGAAATAAAAAAACAAATAGTAAAACCCCTTCCCCCCCCTCTTCCCTTCTTACCAGGCTTAAATTTACTCCTGATTTCTCTAACTCCTCTTCTGCAGCAGCACAGGGGGATGGGGAATGGGGGTTGTGGTCAGTTCATCACACGTTAGTTCTGCCGCTCCTTCCTCCTTACGGGGAGGACTCCTCACACTCTTCCCCCCACTCTCTCTCACAGGAGACAGTCCTCCATGAACTTCTCCAATAAGTCCTTCCCATGGGCTACAGTTCTTCACAAACTGCTCCAGCCTGGGTCCTTTCCATGGTGTGCAATCCTTCAGGAACAGACTGCTCCACAGGGTCACAAGTCCTGCCAGCAAACCTGCTCCAGCCTGGGCTCCTCTCCCCACGGGGCCATGGGTCCTGACAGGATCCTCCTCCAGCCTGGGCTTCCCAGGGGGTCACAGCCTCCTTTGGGCATCCACCTGCTCCAGTGTGGGGTCCTCCATGGATTGCAGGTGGATGTCTGCTCCACCATGGACCTCCATGGGCTGCAGGGGAACCTCTGCTCTGGCACCTGGAGCACCTCCTCCCCCTCCTTCTTCACTGACCTTGGTGTCTGCAAAGTTTTTTCCCCTCACATATTCTCACTCCTCTCTCCAGCTGCAATTGCATAGGGTTTTTTTTTTTTCCCTTCCCCTTCTTAAATATGTTACCACAGAGGTGCTGCCACCATCACTGATGGGCTCGGCCCTGGCCAGCGGTGGGTCCGTCTTGGAGCCGACTGGCATTGGTTCTGTCAGACATGGGGGAAGCTTCTGGCAGCTTCTCACAGAAGCCACCCCTAAGGCCCCCTGCTACCAAAACCTTGCCATGCAAACCCAAGTGGCCAACATGCCTGTGAAAAATTTTACTTTCTATGATCACGTAGCAAAAGCTTTTCCCTTTTGTTCATCATTGCCTGAGAAAATAGTTGATAAACCTGGTGATCACGGCAGAACACTATGAAGTGATTAAGACTGATGTCAGTATTCATGTTCTGAGGAATAAGAAAAGACACCAAAGTCATGGAGGTAATGGATTGTACTTGACGCATTGTCTGAGTTAAGAGTTAAATCCAGCGCTGGTCCTTGTCAGGATGTTTCCTGAAATGCCTTTCACTGCTGGATTCGGGCACGTCAGCTGCCGACATGGTGGAGCAGCTCAAGGTTATGTCCATAGGTAGTGGGATTCGTATCCCCTCCCAGGAGCCTCTTTTTGTTTTGAAGACAACAGGTCAGGCTGATGAGCAGCTGCGTTTGTGCCAGTCTTTGCAACAGCTCTGTTTCCTTCTCAGGCTGAATTTTCTTTCTTTGCCTTAAGAGGAAAGCGAAGGACTGGATGATGCCGTAGGGAATGGTGGAAGAGAGCATCGTCAGGGGTCAGAGGAGAGGTTGTAGCCCTGGAGAATGACAGAGGGAGTATCGGGACGTGCAGTACAATCTTGTTCAGATAATCTAGTTCAGTCTGTGATCTGGGAGTACTTTGAAAATTGGCAGGAGACTGTGGAAAAGATAAAAGGAAAAGTCTTGAAATAGACCACAATTCTCTCCCTCTCATATGTGTATTACACTGGAATTTTATATATATGGCAGAAGGACTCTGCTCTTTATAGCCTTGAATTACATATTTCTCTAACATGTCATGTTACCCGTCTGGAAAAATGCGGGTGATAGAATGGAACACAAACACCAACAACTACTTAATAACACATGCAAATATTGGTGTGCTTATTAAGAATTATTTTTATGGTTGTTATACTTTATTTTTATAACTGTGTATCGGCACCCTAGCATTTAATTATAATTTCCTATCCATTGTGCTGGACACTTGCAAAGCATTAATTTAACACCCAGACATGGTACAGAGCAGGAGGGACAACAGGAGAAGCGTGTCACGGCGATGCTCCCAAAAAGTCACACAGGCAGGTTATTGACATTTCAGATGCTGAGCTTTGTAATCATCCTTCGGGAAGAAAGAGTCACAATTGTTTTATCTCTGACTTTCTCGTTAGCCCCAGAAGTGAGTCTTGAAAAGAAGGCAATGGATTTACAGCTTAATTCAGGCATGACCAGGTCGTACTTTTCCAAAATACCTCAGGTAATTTCAGGTGAAGCTTCTCCTTAACTTCAAAGGGGCCACGATTCCTCTTGAGGAGTTTGTTTGCATTTTCCAAAAGGAATCAATTAACCCAGTCCTCAAAAATCTGGTTTGGAGGGGGAAGTTATTAAGACAATAGTTTGGAAAACAACTAATATTACACTCAACTGTCTTAATCCATGACTTCACAGCATTTGCAGGTCGCCCCAGACCAACTGGTAGTAAGTAGTCCTGCCAGGAAGGGCCATGGCAGTCAACAGCATGAACAAGGGAGATTTCACCACCTTCCTAAACAATATCATCTTTGTTGCCAGGCATGTAAAGCAGTAAAATACTTCAGTCATTAGAGGAAGAAAAATGTCACTTCTTTTTTTGCAGGAGACAAATAGAATTTGTGGTTTGACAGGTTAATAAGAAGAAGGCCTGTACATTTACCTTTACAATTTATTTACTTGTGAGCCTACACAGGGATTTCGTTAGGGATTTGGCATCTTAAACAGGTTCTTATTCCAACAACATTTCAATTCACCTTTAAGACTTTCAATTAAGACAGACTGAACTAGAGATCCATTGGTGGAATTTGCATGGAAGTTAGCGGGGGGTTGGCAAAGCCATGATAGCAGGTTTTGGGTATCGGGTTTATAGACTTGTATTGTACTATCTAACATCTCGTATTTTCCACTCATTTTGCATGTAAAACTTTTATTGATATCAGCGTGAGTTTAGCACGCCACTAAAATGGAGACTATGCCCCTAGGACACAAAATGATGTAAGGTACCCCGTTTAGTTCTAACAATTTGGCTGCACTAAATCTTGATGTTGAATGTTTGGTTTAGTTCCCCCATAAACTTCGTCTGCTGGATTTATATATTTTGGCTCTTTTTTATTTTGACTCTAGTGGCTAAATTTGCAATGGGCTTAAGTGAGTGCAATTCCACTCGCACCAGCAGCAAATCTGCAGCACAGTGGGTATTTCTTGTTATATAAATATAAGGGCCTCATCTGGCAAGATGCTGAGTGGACTGACTTGGTCGGGTTTCTGTGAGATCCGAGAGTGCTCAGCACCTCGAGGGAGAAATTCCAGACCTTGCAGCAACTGAACCTCCACACAGCGTGGCTGTGGTCATTTTCTGTAGCCCTTTGTCCAATGCAGAGTACACAATACATTTCCTTATCGTCTTTTTTTAATCACACACACACACAAAAGCTAAAATATTTATTTTCCTGGCTCTTAGAAAAGCACACTTTTATCTGCAACAAGAATTATGTAAATTATGAGGATGATGGAGGGTTGTTGGTTTTTTTTTTTCCTCTACAGCTCTGTGAAATTTAGCTTTCACTCACATGGGTGTGGGGGTTTTTTAAATAAAAGCAGTATTTCAATAATGGCTTCAGTGGGATTTTTTTAACTCTTTTGCTCTATTTAGAGGGGTTTTTAAAAATCCATTTCAATTCCAGTGAAAATGTCTCTGATCTGATAAAGGAGATGAAGTCACTGCCTAGGCTTACTATTTTATTTCCATAAGGTTTGAAAGTTTTGTTCCCTGCAGTGTTTTGGAGCCCAGGAGTATTCATCTGTTTTGTAAAAGGAAAGTTCTACAGAGCAACATTTGGTCACTGTTGTCTGAATTTCATTATTCTGTTCTCCAGACTAGCAGAGGGGAAAAGTGCAAGTTAGCTGGGTCACAGTCTGAAATGTGAGAGCAGTCAACTTTTTCTGAAGTTTATGGGAATGAAAGGAAATTTAATACCGTTCAAAAGAGAGATTTAAAGTTGCATCATGTGAAAACAATTGGGGAAGTTTAATCCTGAGGTCTTGGGTTATTTGGTAACTTACATGACCGTTTGTCAGCCTGCAAAAGCCCAAGTTGGCTTTGCCTCTGTTAACAGTTGGCCTCTGTTTGGGTGCGGCATTGCAATGCCAACAGAACAAAGACAACTTATATTGGTTTATAGACCACTACTAGTTCTATTCTTCGTTATTCTTTCAGCTCATGACATGTCTTCTTGTCTCCTCTGCATTGCCAGTGCAGATCTCCCACCAATCTCAGTGACACACGCTGACAAGGTTTTCATGTAGAAGGGACTACAGAGCTCGACAGACTACAGAGCTTCTTAGACTTTTAAAATGCTGAATACATATCAGTAAGTCAACCTGTACCTCTCAGACTCATATAATTCACTGTATGTGGAATAAAAGCGATGGGACCCTGGGATGTAACTGAACACTTTGTATTTTGGAAGGTTTTTAGTGTATTGTTTATGCTAAAATATATTGATTAAAATGTTCTTTACATTTGTATTAGTTTCTATGGAGTAAATTAAACTGAAAATCTACAGAGCTTTAAATGAAGTTATCCAGAGTGTTCCATCACAAATTCCATCAAATAACCTTTAGCAAAATCTCTTACTGTTCAGAAAATTATCTTAAAAGGTAGCCTCCACCTCCCTGTGTCATCTTCTTCTCCTGCCTCTGATCCATCCTCTCTGGTTTTGGCATCCTGCCTTCTGTGTTTGGCCATCACTCAAGGTCTCTCTACAGAGATTTAAAATAGTGCTGATCATTATTAATGGGGAAAAAAATGAACGGTGTCAAAATAAAGACAACTTGTTCTTGAAGGACATTTCATATGCTTTTAAATACTGTTTTGAGCCACTTGAGTCCCACAACAAGACTAACTTTTATAGAATCATTAAAGTTGGAAAAGACCCCCAAGTCCAACCATCAACCCAACCAACACCACTGTGCCCACTAAACCATGTCCCTAAGCGCCACATCTGCGTGTCTTTTAAATACCTCCAGGGATGGTGACTCCAGCACTGCCCTGGGCAGCCTGTTCCAATGCTTGACCACCCTTTCAGTAAAGAAATTTTTCCTAATATCCAATCTAAACCTACCCTGGTGCAACTTGAGGCCGTTTCCTCTTGTCCTTTTAGGAAGATCTTTGGGCTTTGCATTGGTACCAGGTATCACTGACCCATGCAGCTGGCAGGAGAGCTGGAGCTCGGGCAGTGACACCACGTACATAGCACAAACATCCTTGCTTCTCCTTCTGGGTCACATATGCCCAGTTCCCCAGCAGTGCCCGAGTGCCCTGGTGCATCTGCACTGGGGGCTGTTGCCCGTGTTCTGAGGGGGGCGAGTACAGAGCTGTTCCCGTCGGGCCGCTGCACGCTCACCTGGGCTCCACAGCAGAGCACGCTGGTTTGTGCTGGTTTATGCAGCTGCCATTCAACTGGACAAGACGTGGTTTAATCCATCCAGCTCAGGTTTGTAGTAACTGATGAGCCTCTTTTTTTTTTCTTTCCCTTTGTTTCTCAGTGCAATTCATTTCTAAGCTGCTTATACCAGCTCTGAAAATTGGGGTTTGTGTCCTTTTTCTTCCCAGTCAGTGCTTCCTTGCTTCAGCGTTCCTTGCCACAAAGCCAAGGTGAGCCAGAGAAGCCACTGTCTCCCTCTTCTCCCATGGGCATGTTCCAGGGATGTTCCAAAAACTGCAATGTCTGCCTTTTCTGCAAGCTCACCTGATCGTACAGTAACTCCTCAGACATCCTTCTGCAAAGGGGATTTTAGTCAATGGTGAAAGCACAGACCAGAGGAGGGCTTGTTCAAGTTAAATATTGATCTTGAAGTCTTGTGTTCCTACACAGTACTGCAGAAGAGAAAAGGAATCTAGAGAGGAAAAAAATATTATGGACAGAGAAGATGGCAAGTTGGAAAACTGGGAAGGAGACTAAAGAGGAGGAAAAGCTGGAAACAAAGAAGGGAAAAAAGACAGGAGAAGAAACTCCAAAAGTTAAGATGAAGAAAGATTCAGTAAGCACTGAGCTACGAAACCATTATGCTTCATTTTGCAGGAATTAGTGCATAGTGAGAGGAATCTGTAGCACTTCCCTGGATCTTAAAAAAACCAATTCCTATGAAACACCCAGCAGCTCTGCCATTCAGCATCAGCCCACTTGGTAATGGTAGAAAAAATTAGTAGCATGTTATTTCTATAGGAGCTGAGGTATATTCTGCGCCTTCACACGGGGGCATTCAGCTACTTAGTGGCTTTTCAAGGCCTGTATATAAAATTGAAAAATGCAGCTCAGCTGCTTTTTATAAGACATTTACAATAATCAGTTCAAAGTAGAACATACAATAGCTGCTTAAAAATTGACTTTGATTCCTTCTATGATACAGAACTTACCAGTACAGCCTGGGTATTGGAAACCACTAGCGTCTAGTTTAGTTTTTGCTGCTGTTTAATTTGCATGGATCTATTCCATCTCTTCTTTCTTTTTTTTTTTGGTGAAAAATCAAATGTCTTACATTGCTAGTGCTGCCAGAAATGTTATCAACGGGAAATGCTTGAAATGTTGCCAGCAGCTCCACTGTCCCACCTGCTACTGCGAGTGAGATACTAATTAACAGCCCTGTACACATTTTCACTTGCAATTTTGCTTTGCAATAAAGTAAAAATTAAATGGTTTCAATTTACATTAAACATTTTGCTCCATCAAAATAAAACATACAAAAATGAGCAAGTATATCCTGACAATACAGAAGCAGAAAGATTCGCTTTTTAAAAAAACAATGATTTAAATCCCTGATTTTTCTCAAATCAAAACGATTTGCCAAAGCAAACAAGTATTTGCAGCATCACAAATCACAATCTGTCTTCACTGGGGTGCACGTACGGAGAAGAACAGCGTCAGCTCCGCACGGCGCCCGCCAGCCCCCAGCACGAGTCCTGGCCCTTTCCTCAGCCCCCAGAGCTGGTAACACATCCCAGCACCACGGCTCTGCAGGGTAAAGCCCGGCTTTGGGGTGGAATGTCTTCATCACTCCCATCACACAATTTTAACAGACCAAATATATGGTCTCTGTCTGCCATTCTCCTGCAAAGAACCATTGAACCAACAGTATGTAACATCTTTGCTAATTCTCATCTCTATTGTCAACAGATTTCCTGGTGTCACCTCGAAGCAACACGCAAAGCTGGGGTGACCGCGTGGGACCCTGTAAGAAATCAGACTAAAGAATTCACACCAGGGATGCGCAGGCAGGCGTGATAGCCATGCACTGCCCAGGAAGAAGTTAAACGCAGGAAAATAAGTTTCCTTTGACTGTAGAAAGTCTGAAGTAATCTTTCATGACAGAGTTTTAGTTTGAACACTGGAAATGATAACGTTTCAAGAATATTTAACAGCATGTTGTTAGTTTTTAATAAGCTTGACTGGCTGGTTCAATAACCCAGGCTGAATGCTGCCATCCTGCAGCGGGAAATCTGTCCTGAACTTATCCAAACTTCCTGACTTCTCTGCTTTCCATATCACCTTGCATTTCACCTTCCACAAAAGCAACACTTTCATCAGAAGGACACTCAAAGCCAAAAACCAGTAAGCACAGGGTCCACTCTGACCTCCCCAAACTGGTAGGAGCTCATGTACTCCTGAAAAAGGCAGTGAGGACCAAACTGGGCCATATCCATTTTAGCGTTCTAATAAACTCTGATTTAGCTATTTAAACTAACACACACTAATTAACTTCTTCAGCCTAAGCTGCGTGTAACTGATGCTTTCGTTTGGCTTCGTAAAAAGCTCCGCTCCCCCCTGAAGGATGGAGGCATCTGGAACTAGACAGGACTATAATTTAAATACATATTTTTTTTTCTCTGTCATCCCAGTGGTCAGACTCAAAGAGTTCAAATTTCTTACAAAGGGAGAAACACCTCTAAACTGTTGCTGAGCCAAATCAAACCTCAGCATTGTTTAAAAGAAATATATATATATAAAAATAATGACATCCTTTCATTTTGTGCCACGGATTGTAAGAGCTGAGCATCTGATTACTGCCGTCATAAAACGTCTTCTTTGAGGCTGACTATAATTACAGAGCTTTTTAACGCTTTTATCTTCGGGCTACACTGGGACAGGGGAGATTTGTAGTTCCTGGCTCCTGTTTCATCCACTTTTGCACAGTCAGAAAGGAAAAAAATGCAGAAAACTTTCTCCTTCCCCTCTTTGTGAACGAGTGTGTAGTGTCAGCATTGCCAAAACCAGACTGCAGGGATATGCTCAGTACGGGGAGGGAACAACATCGGGGACCTGAGGAGGAAAATGCTCATAGAACCATAGAAACATTGTGGTTGGAAAGGACCCTTAAGCACATCAAGTCCAACCATAAACCCAACACTGCCAAGGCCAGGCTGGATGAGGCTTTGAGCAACCTGGTCTAGTGGAAGGTGTCCCTGCTGCTGGCAGGGGGGTTGGAACTGGATGAGCTTTAAGGTCCCTTTCAACCCAAACCATTCTATGATTCTATGAAAACCAAGCACCACATCTACCCATCTTTTAAATCCCACCAGGGAAGGTGACTCCACCACCTCCCTGGGCAGCCTGTTCCAATGCTTGACAACCTTCTGGGTGAAGAAGTTTTTCCTCAGATCCAATCTAACCTTACAGACAGGGTTGCCTTGAAACGGCTCAAACTCAGGAAAGCTCCTCTCTTGGTAAGGACCCTTGCAGGCAGGTGATCCCAAAAGAGAAGGCAAAGCCCCACGTGCTGCTCCCTTGGCAGTGATTCCTCACGCGAGGGATCCTCCAGCCAGGGCAGGTCTTTGGCTTCTGCCACCTTCATGCCGAATACTTGGATTGCGTCCCTTCCTCGGATCGAGCCATCCCCCGGCTCTCAGCACCATCCAGAGATAAACCTGTTTCTCATTTCAACAGCAGCTGTCTCCAGTGCTTTAACCAGCATTTATCAGATTTATTCTGCATAACTGGATCCTGCCCCACCTTGCTCGTGGCTCCTACCAGCGCTCCAAGCCTTGCTGCTGCCAGGAACAACTGCCTAAGTCATCCTTCATGGAAGTGGTGGAGCTGAAGGTCTCCCGGTCTCACCGTGGGAGGTTAATGGCATTGTGAAGGGACACACATGACTGGTAATTTCATGCCAGAAACAACACAAGCACTCTGCTTGCAAACTTCCTAAACTCCTCCGCTTCCCTCCAGCTCCCCTCGTCTCCCAGGAGCGGTGGATAAACATGGAGTCAAATGATTCAAAGCCTCACACACTCACTCGCTGTGACACAGGACTTTCTTTGCCCACTTATTCTCTCTACAAATTACCTCTTTTTTAACCTTCCTTTCTGCTGCAGATCTGAGGAGGTTCACCAGGACCTCAAAGAGTGAAGGAATGACCCCAAGGACTCCCCAACACAGGGAGCTGCACACCACGATGGGAGCTGCAGCATGTCTAAAAGTCACCCTGTGGCACCAGAAGAGCCACTTTGAGGAGCAGAGTGTGAAAGGATTTCAATCATCCTTCCAGAATGGCTTTTATTGAATCATAGAATCGTCTTGGTTGGAAAAGACCTTTAAGATCATCGAGCACAACTGTTAACCCAACACTGACAAGTCCACCTCTAAACCATGTCCCTAAACACCTCATCTGCCTGTCTGTTAAATCCCACCAGGGAAGGTGACTCCACCACTGCCCTGGGCAACCCCTTCCAATGCCTCAGAACCCTTGCAGCAAAGAAATTCTTCCTCACATCCCATCTCAACTGCCCTGGGCACAACTGGAGCCCATTTCCTCTTGTCCTGTCCCTTGGGCCTTGGTTGAACAGACCCACCCCCACCTCTCTCCACCCTCCTCCAAGGGACTTGGACAGAGCCACAAGGTCTCCCCTCAGCCTCCTTTTCTCCAGGCTCAACACCCCCAGTTCCCTCAGCCACAAGGGAACTCAGCACACTTGTGCTCCAGACCCTTCCCCAGCTCCGTT
>NW_010310293.1:0-34703 GCF_000700745.2 Antrostomus carolinensis | reverse complement strand
TTTTCTGCTGGGCAGCTCTCCAGCCACTCTGCCCCAAGCCTGGATCGTTGCATGGGGTTGTTGTGACCCAAGTGCAAGGAGATGAGGGAGCTGATCTGATTTGAAATCGGTGCAAAGTCTTTCTAAGCAGTGCCATGATATTAGAGCCATTAAATACAACCAAACTCCTCTAACGTTTATCTCATCCTGGCTACTTCTACAGTAACTTGTGACAGAACAAGAGGAAATGGGCTCCAGTTGTGGCCAGGGCAGTTGAGATGGGATGTGAGGAAGAATTTCTTTGCTGAAAGGGTTCTGAGGCATTGGAAGGGGTTGCCCAGGGCAGTGGTGGAGTCCCCATCCCTGGAGGGATTTAAAAGCCTGGTAGGTGAGGTGCTCAGAGATCTGGTTTAGTGGTGGACAGGTACAGTTGGACTCGATGGTCTCAAAGTTCTTCTCCAACCAAACGATTCTGTGGTTCTATTGAAGGGGGAGTGTGTATCTGTGATGTGTGAGCAGCTTCTCTGTGCCAGATGAGAGCCAGGAGGGACTGATGGAAGCAGAAGGCTTAACCCGTGGCCGTTTGGGAATGCCCTGCACTCTGACCAGCACCCTGCCATTGTAAAGGGATAAAAAAGGGGATAGAGAGGTTGAAATGACGGCAGATTCACTGTGCCACGGGCAGGATTTCCTCACCAGCCTCTGCCCTGCTCTACTGTCACTGGTGAGGTGCACAGCGCTGCTGCTTCGTGCAGGAGCCGGAGCTGGTGGGATGCCAGGAGACGTTCCCAGTGCCCAGCCCCTGTGTGCAGAGGGCGGCTGCGCTGGGGTTCGTGTACCGAGACGATGCCAATGCCAACCTGCGCCATCCGAAACGGGAGATGGACATTTGATCACGACTTCAGATGCCGCATGAATCCATCCCAACAGCTGTGGCTCTGGATCCTCTCACCTGCTGTTACACAAGCTGGAGCGCGCCGATGGCTTTTGGATCTGGACTGTTGCTCCTCGCTAAGATTCTTCTTCCTAATTAAAACTTAATTGGTTCCCTGCAATTAAGCTCTGTGTGAGTATGTCTGAGTTTAGCCACAGAGGACAATCTGAGTTTACAGAAGTGCAGGTGGGACACTGTGAGCAGCAGGTTCTGTGCTGGCTTCCCTGACCCTGCTCCTTCACCCCAGCTCAGTCCTGCTCCTCACTGGTCCCAGCTCATGATTTCAGGGATCTTCCCAGAGCCTCCCAGAGCCAGGGAGTGCGAGGGAATACTAAGGGAAGGGATGAGAAGAAGCTCTTCTGGTGAAGAAACCAACATGAGCCAACAGTGTGTCCTGGCAGCCAAGAGGGACACCCGTGTCCTGGGGGCACCCAGCACTGCACTGCGAGCTGGGCCAGGGAGGGGATGGTCCCGCTCTGCTCTGCACTGGGGCGGCCTCACCTCCAGCACTGGGGGCAGTTTGGGCACCACAGGAGAAAAAGGATCTAAAGCTGCTGGAGAGTGTCCAGAGGAGGGACACAACATTGGGGAAGGGTTTAGAGGGGAAGGGTGTGAGGAGAGGCTGAAGTCACTTGGTTTGTTCAGCCTGGAGAAGAGGAGACTGAGAGGAGATCTCCTGGGGGTCTAGAACTTCCTCCCAAGGGGCAGAGGAGGGGCAGGCGCTGATCTCTTCTCTCTGGCCACCAACGAATGCCAGGAGCAGAGGCAATGGCAGGAAGATGTGGCAGGGGAGGGTGAGGTTGGCCATGAGGAAAAGGTTCTTGAGGCAGAGGGTGGTGGAGCACTGGAACAGGCTCCCCAGGGAGGTGCTCATGGCACCAAGCCTGACAAGATTCCAGCAGCATTTGGCCAACATGTGCCCTCAGGGACATGGTGTGAATGTTGGGATTGTCCTGTGCAGGGACAGGAGTTGGACTCCAGCATCCTGGTGGGTCCCTCCCAGCTCACAACATTCGATGAGTCTATGGTTCTATGATGGTGGAGAAAGTGGCCAGAGACACCGGGAGGTGCTGGCAGCCCCACGTGCCTGGACAGAGTGGAAAATATTGAGGAAAAAAATAGATAATTGGTTTATTTGTTTTTATAATTGGCTTATTTAATTTGCAGCCACTTTCTCTGCCCGAGCCTGGGCAGAGCCATCACTGCTCTGATGGAAACACGCTGAATAACATGTTTTTTCTTGGCCAAGCTGAGGGAACAGATTTTTTTTTTCAATGGCAACTGGAAATTTTACCCCAAACTCTGCACACTGCTCAGCTGGGGATTAGACTCTGGATTTATCACATGGAAATACAACAAGGCAGCACTGTGCAGCGTTTCCCTGAGTTGTTTTAGCCAGTCTCCAAGTGACCCATTTGGTTTACTGGGTTGAGTTTCAACTTTGGGCCAATGCTTACGCTCAGGGAACAGCCTGGAAGTCTCTGGACTCACTGAGGACTGGAAAGGTGCTGTAATTCTGCATGGTGAATGAACACCTGGGTTGCAGATGAAATCACACCAAAGCCATGTGTAGCCAGACCAAGGGTCCCTCAGAGGCTGCCCTGAGACTCTTTACCAATGCTGCCATCTAGAGAGAAACAGCCCGTCTTCCATGGGTGGAGCATTCTCAGATCCTAGAGAAAAACAGGATTTTGGAGCTTTTCTGCCTCTAGCACAAGGGTTGAGCCCTTGTGTGTGCTGGGAACCACCCCGACCACTGCTGCCTGCTCACTTGATCTCTGGCAATGGCACCTCTGCAAGACCCACCAGATTGGGACAAGAACTCACCAAGCAGCAGCTGGGTGGCTGGGCTGATTCCTGCTCCATGTCGGGCTCTGGTTGCTTTGTCAGTGAGCTCTTGGGATGTATTTTCACTTTTGTGCAGTGGAAACTGCACGCAGAAATGAGATATGGCACCATGTCAACTCGGGGCAAAGATTAAAACTCACACAACTAGTGAGACATCTGGATCTAAGTGGGCTCCTCCAGGACAGGAGTCTACAGCTTTAGTCTGAAGAGAAGCAAAGAAAGAGCAGGAGGATTTTTTCATGCAAACACCCGTCTGCTCAGAGGGGTTGGGTCTCTGCGAACACCCCCATCGCCAGGGCTTCGGTGAACGCGGCCCGGTCAGTGCCGTACGGGCTGACTGTGTTTGTCTGTTGCTGCACACACAGAGTCACTGGCTTGGAAGGAATCTGCTGTCACACAGCCCAGGGGTAAAAGTGATTTTTCTGAGAAAATTACAGCTAACTGACCCTCAGTGCGTAGGACAGGTCTCCTGCACTCGGAGCTGTACCAGTTATCACAGAATTGTTCTGGTTGGAAAAGACCTTTAAGATCATCGAGTCCAACCATAAACCCAACACTGCCAATCCCACCTCTAACCCATGTCCCTGAGCACCTCGTCTGCCCGTCTGTTCAATCCCACCAGGGAAGGTGACTCCACCACCTCTGCAGATTGAAGAGGGAAGAGCGAGCTGGCTCCGGGCTGCAGAGCAGCAGCAAGGAGGTGGTTTTATCACAGCTCAGTAGCAAGAGCTCTCAGGGAACAAGGGCTTCTAGTAGAGGACTGAAATCTGTATTTGCCAGTAAAAATGTTGGCAAAAAATCAGGCAGGAGGTTTCAGAGTAGAAATTGGCTCAAACAGAAAAAGAGGCAGATGAGTCCCATGCTCACTCACCAGAGCTGGGCCAGGGAGAGGGGCTGGAGCAGAGATCTGACAACAGCAGCAGGTTTGGTCCTGTGTCCCTGATGCTTCTCTGCTCCAAGCACCATCGTGGTGGGAGCTGCACTGAAGAGCCCCACGAGACAGCGCACGAGGGGGACGCGCTGTTGTTGCCACCTGGAGAAAGGCTGGAAACCAGGATTTACACGTGAGAGGCTCCCGGTGTCATTGCCAACCCCCAGCTCCAGCCACCCATCTTTACTGACAGATCAGTCGAACAGAGCCCCCAGCTCCCTCCATGGATTTGTCTAGGTTGTGCAGTTTCACCTGGAGACAGCTTTTGCCTACACAAGGACGTAAATAATGAATTGGGCTGGACCATTTTTAACTTCTCTTTGCTAGGTTTGACATTTGATTTAGGGTTTTTTTTCCCCTTTCTCCCCCTAATGCAGGAGCCCCAGTGTTTCCAGGGATTCTGGATTTCTTTAGTTGTATTTTATGAAGTGACACAGCACAGCTTGCTCTGGGCAAGGCTTTTGCACTCCCTGTGAGGGGAAAGCTGCTGCTGCTCTCTGCACCTGTACCGCCTCCTGGGAGGTTTTCCTGTCTCTCAGCAGATTGCAAGCAGGAGGAATCAGCAGCTCAGGGGGGGGAAGAGGTGGAGGAAGAAGTCCCACAGGAGCCCAGCCGCAGGGGCTGAGCTCTGCACCTGTGCACAGCCGCTTCGGTGACCGACAGCCGCTTCGGTGACATTCGTTGGCCACTCTGCCCTTTGGCAACCGACCTTTGGCATCTGGTTTTTGTGAAGAACCCCCCACCACGTGCTAGGGTGGAAACTCTGCTCTGACTCCATGTGCATGGATTGTTGGGTTTTGGTTTTTCCTTTTTTGCTTGGATTGGGAGAAACCCACATGCCACCGCTGCTGTTTGTCACTGCAAAGAGGAATCCTTGTTGCTGTAGTTTGTGGCCGGACCCTGCGCACAAGCAGTGCTTCCTCAGATGACACAGGGTTCATTCAGATAATCTCCTGGTATTCTTCTGCATTGCTGATCTGGATCCATCCAACACACAGGTCATGGCTGGTCCAAAACCAGAGCCCAGGGTGGACAGGGCTGCGGTGGAAGCGGCACAGCTGCGGCTTTTCCCCCAGGACTGTTTTGCTGTGTGTCCCCGAGGGCACACTGCCCAGCAGAGCTGTGGGAGTGAGCAGGGACATGGACCCCTGCACCACCAGCCTGGTGACATCCCACACCAGGGCAGCAACAGGCTGGGAGGTTGTGTGGTTTTGAATACACTCCACAGCAAAGCAGCTCCGCCAGCAAAACTAACTGAGCAGAGAAGCCCGTCTGTCAGAAGAGACACCGCACCTCTGGGAGGAAGATGAGATAAAGAGCTTCTTGTCAGCACATCTGCATCTGCTGGCAGCATCCTGGTGAGGGTGAGGGTGGGATGTTTCACATTCCTGGAAAACAAGAGCTGATCCCTCAGGCCTGGCCCAAGAACCAGCTGGAATTTCAGCTGCATGGGCAGAGCTGCCCGCACTGCTGAGCCCTGCCAGGGCAAAGGGCCAGAGTGGGCACGGGTGTCACAGGGATCTGGTGACAAAGGCAAGCAAACCAAAGAGGCAAAGGCACCTGAAATCCTTCCCACTAACCCACCTGCTTTTATTAACACAGCTGAAGCCGTAACAGCCTGGAGATGGAAGGAGTAAACCAACAGGGGCTTGTGGATTTACCTGGGGTTCTTTTCCAGAGGGTGTCACCTCCGTGGACGAGGGGCACTAAGTCAGCAGCATGAGCACATCTAGAGCTCTCCAGGGCCAAGTCAGCCGGCGGGGCTGGGAGCAGGAACATGGCTCAGCTCAGAGGAGAAGGCTTCCAAGAAAAGGGCAGGAAGGTGCAGCTGCAGGGTGTGAACACCCAACAGCTACAACTGCTTCCAAAGTGACACTCTGTGCCCTTGGATGAGATGTTGTACATTAATGCCTGTAAATCTGCTTATTCCAAGGATCTTACTACCCACATTCAACCAAAGGAGCTCATCAAAACAAGCTTTCATTCTTCAAAAGGGAGCCTGTCATAATGTAGGAAAATAAAAAAGCACTGAGCAGCCACTGTAGCTCATATCACTTTAATATCCTGCAACGCTTGTTATTGCCCATTTCTGTGGGGAGGATTTGTTGTGGGTTTTTTCTTAAACAGACGGTGAATTGGAGGTCAATTTACATAATGTGTTTTTAAAAAGGGAAAAATCCACGTCAGCGAAAAATACTGAGCCTGAACACACAGCCACGGCTTACTCAGAGACATCACGTTTAAAAGAGTATGTATTAACAGGGATGAAGTATTTGTGCTTCTTTTCCAGGAAGCAAAAAAACCCTCTGTGTATTATTGAAGAATTTCATCTCTCTTGTTATTTCTAGAGCCTTTTGTTTAAGCAGAAAAATAATAAAATAAAATAAAATAACAGTACATAGACTAACCCAAAAGGCTGTGCTAATGAGCACCATGGACAAATGGCCAGCAGCACTGTGTGACGCAGAAAAGCAGCACGGCAAAGTGCAGGCAGAGTGTTGACAGGGGCTGGGGTTTATTGTCTACCCTTAGCAGTTCAATGGTGTTCTTAAATACAGGGATAAAATTCATATTCCTCTTTTAAGTGACAGATTTGACAATAAAAAGGGCCAACAGGCTGATTTCCTTCACTCGGTGCCCACTCCAGCACGGGGTTCTGACCGAGCCTTTATGTTATGACAGTTGGACCGGTGCGGCCGGTTCTTTCGTGGAGCTGTGAGAGTTTCAGTGCGATAGAAATGAGAGGGGCCAACATGACCTGCAGAAAGAAAGAGATGGCTCAGAACCGCGGAGCACAGCGGCACGCGCGGCCGACGCGCGTCGCACCTTCCCTCACGGGTGCCTGGCGTCAGCCTGGGACACCCAAAGCTCAGCCCTGCTGAATGTGGGGGGTTTGTTAGTATTTTTGTCAATCATGACACAGAAATGATGCAAAAGGAGCTCACAGACTCTTTGCTGGGGTATATAAAATGAAGATTCTTTTCCTTCCGTGCCTACAACAGCATTTTTAAATGATGCTGTAAAGCAGATATATTATACTTTGTACACAACAGTTCAGTGTCATCTTATATACAACTGCATCCTTTTACCCTCATTTCATAGAATCCCAGACTGGTTTGGATTGGAAGGGACCTCAAAGCTCATCCAGTCCCAACCCCCTGCCAGCAGCAGGGACACCTTCCACTAGACCAGGTTGCTCAAAGCCTCATCCAGCCTGGCCTTCAACACTTCCAGGGAGGGGGCATCTACAACTTCCTTGGGCAACCTGTTCCAGTGTCTGACCACCCTCACAGTGAAGAACTTCTTCCTAATATCTCATCTAAACCTCCCCTCTTTCAGTTTAAACCCATTTCCCCCTGTTTTGTCATTAACTGCCCTTATTTATTTGTTTTGAACAAATATTTCCCCAATTCAGTATAGGAATGAGCTCATTTTATCCCTAGTGATGCAACATTTCAACTAGGAGGTCAGTTCAGGACTGAAGCTGTGTCCTCCCACACCTGCAACCAGCCACAGATGTAACATAAACAGGAAAACTGATGTGTGATTGCAGGAGCAGCTGTGAGGGGTTCTGAAGAAGTAACACTTGTCCCACACAAGCAGCTTTTTTTTTTAAATAAATCTGTTTATACTGGAATTAAAGATTCCACAGCCCTTGCTTCCAAAATAGCACCTCC
Source organism: Antrostomus carolinensis (assembly GCF_000700745.2). Classification (NCBI taxonomy): domain Eukaryota; kingdom Metazoa; phylum Chordata; class Aves; order Caprimulgiformes; family Caprimulgidae; genus Antrostomus; species Antrostomus carolinensis. Next base: position 27,334 of record NW_010310293.1, on the reverse strand, counting down.
ACGTGGCTCTACACAAAGCAGCGCTAAGCAAAGATTTAAGCTTTTTACACAGAATCATTAAGGTTGGGAAAGACCTCCAAGATCATCCAGTCCAACCATTAACTCATCACCACCATGGCCACAAACCATGTCCCTGAGTGCTACATCTACATGTTTCTTGAACACCTCCAGGGATGGGGACTCCACCGCTGCCCTGAGCAGCCTGTTCTCCAATGCTTGCCCACTCTTTCAGAGAAGAAATTGTTCCTAATTTCCAACCTGAACCTCTCCTGGTGCAACTTGAGGCCATCTCCTCTTGTCCTATTGCTGGTTGCCTGGGAGAAGAGACTGACCCCCACCTCTCTCCACTCTCCTTTCAGGGACTTGGACAGAGCCAGAAGGTCTCCTCTCAGCCTCCTTTTCTCCAGGCTCAACAACCCCAGTTCCCTCAGCTGCTTTTAAGAAGCTTGGGAGCCAGCGGTGCCCTGACTGAGATGCAATACTCACCTGGGGGTCTTCATGTATCTTCTGAGCATCCTTCTCATAGCTGTCGATGTAGAGCCGCACGGTCGCCCCAGCGCTGCCAGTACCGCTCAGCCTGAAGATAATGCGGGAACCATCAGAGAAGATGAGCCGCAAGCCCTGGTAAGAGAGAAGGGGAGAAGAGCCTCTCAGCTACGCACCTCACGGGTACCTGAGGTATCTTCCATGAGACCCAGCGTGGCTATGCCTGACCTCCACAATCCCAGAGCTCCTACTCTTTGGGGAGCCACAGAAGGCTCCTCTGTTATCCCCTCCCCACTCCCAGAGGAGCTACTGTCCCTCCCAACCCACTCTGGAGAACTTGCTAGAGCTCCTGAACTTGAAGGACATTGATGCTGTAAGGTCCTTCACCCCAGTGCTTTCTTGAAAACAAGAGCCAGGGACTGATTCTCTGCCAGGCACAGCAGACCTGCTGCTCTTCCAGGAAAACAGGATGTAAAGGAACCTCTCCTGTCATCCCACAAGCAAGGCAATCATTCCTGCGGGATTTCTCCAGTATTCCTTCCCACTTACTATGCTTGTGCTGTCAAACCAGTCCACCCACAGGACATTTTTGTTTCAAAAATCTCTGGTGACATGTCACTCATCTCACGTGTATTTAATATCCCCCATGACTTCTGGAGCCTGGAACTCAATCCCCTCCGCAGTGCTGCCTGCCCTCTCAGGGACGAGGACACGAGGAGTGCCACCAGCTCAGGGACAAAGGCAGCGAGGGAGGATTTGCTTGCAGCAACCTGGGGGTCTAGCACTAGAGCCAAGACGATACCTGAGCAGGAGGGTTTGTGCCTCGTGCTGCAGTGAGTTTTCAACCTTTCATTCAGCACAAACCCTTTCTTGGCTGCTGACCCATCACCCAAAGGATCCCCCTCAACTCAGCTCCATCACTCCTTCCCCTCTGGGGAGGATGTAGGTAAGCTCTGCTCCCACTCTCACTCCGGTCCCTGCTGGGGTGGGAGCAGCCTCCAGACCCTCCCCTCTCCAAGGCAGCAATTTCCCTCAAGCAGGGCAGGGTCCCACCAACAAACACAGGGCAGAAAACATTTTCCAAGGGACAAATCAGATGTTTGACTTTCAAGCAGGTGCAAACGCAACGGACAAAGATTAGGCCCAAAATACACAGTGCAACACCCCTCTGAGGCCACGTTCAGCCCAGGTAAGGTGATGCCCACCTGGTTTCTGGAGACGCTTCCATCCACGGGATCGTTGTACTCAAAATTATCAGCTTTCTCCACTGTGTAGACCTTGTCACCACATGATAACTGCTTCCCCACAAAGGAGCGGTCAAACATCACAGTCTCCAAATCCTTCATCATTTTGTTAGCTGCATCCGCATCCACCTCTTCATAGTCGTATCTACAACCAGTCACCATAAAACAAAGATTAGGAAGGGGAGGCTGGAATGAGCAGCAGATTTGTGATGTTCTTGTTTACACACTGTGGTCTGCCTCATATATGTTCTCTGCTCTCTTGCTGGAGGAAAGGAGAGGAAGAAGAGAGGGGAGGATTGTCCTGGTTTTGAGCTGGGACAGAGCTGGTTCTGTTCAGCAGCTGGAACACCGCTGGGGTTTGGGTTCAGCTGGGATTTGTTATGAGAGAGACACTGAGAACATCCCCATGTTGCATTTGTGTCCCTGGCACTGAAGGACTTTGTGTTTGTCCGTCTGCAAGCGCAAGATCTCAGGGAGCGAGGAATATTGCCATGGATCAGCTCCATGGGCATTGGGCTCTGCCAAGGGGCTGTTCCAGCTCCTGTCCCCCATGGGCAGGAGATCCATGAGGGGCTCTTCCTCTCTTGCTCTCTCTGGCTTTCGCTCGGGCTCTGGCTCTCCCAGGACTGCGGTTTCGGGTCGGGATTGTGGCTCCTGCGGGATCGTGATCTGGGAACGGGCCGGGCTTGGTCAGCGGGTGGTGAGCAATGGCACTGGGTGTCACTCATTTGTGTATTTTATTATTCCTGTTATTATAATTATCATTTTAATATCGTTATTATTTTAAGTTTTATTTTATTGCAATTATTAAATTGTTCTCATCTCACCCTACGAGTCTCCTTACCCTTGCCCCTCAGTTCTCTCCCCTGTCCCCTGGGGGGTCGGGGCAGTGAGTTAGCAGCTGTGTCTGGCTGTTAGCCCAGTGCTAGCCCAGCACTGGCCAAGTGCTGGCCAAGTGAAACCACCACAAGGATCTGTGCAGCTATACAATCCCATACAAGTCTGTGGGATTCACTGCAACATATCACAGACTTTTGGCGTCAGGAGAGATGAAAGCACAAGTTGTGCTGCCTTGCGCCAGGCAAACTGAAGACAGAGGGCTCGACTCCAGCGACGCTGACTGCAAAGAATTCATTCTAATTCTGCTGATTGGATCTCGACAGGTTCCTCACGATATCAACTTTGCCTGAACATCCTCCTGTCCGTCCCCAGAGCCGAACACAGGTGCGATTGCAGCACGCGATAACATTCCAGTGCCAGCTTTGATCTCATTAACCCGGGTAAGAGGAAGCAGCGAGCGGCTGAAGCGCACACGGGGATCCGAGGCTTTGTGCTCTGATTGCCAGTGGGATCTGCACCACTTTTATTAGCCTGGCTGGCTAGATGGAGCATGCACAGGCTTGTTAACCTGCCTACCGTTGCACTTTGCTTGCTATGCAGACATACCTCTGGTGCTAAAAGACTGCCTTTTTATTCCAGACTTTGGCATTTTTTCCACAGGTTTAAATGCCTCAGATGTATGCTGGCTTTGTGGTGGGGGGTGAGGGAAAAAAAGAAGAAGAAAAAAAGAAAAGGAAAAGGCAAGTTCTTTCATTTGGCAATTTGAGACAGAATTTTCATGTAGGTCTTCCAAGCTGCAAGATTTCTGCCTAGTGCTTTCGCTCCCAACAGCATTCCCGCCTCTGCTGATGTGCAGGTTGGTTCTCACTCCTTCCCTTTTCATCTTACATGTCTACTGTAGTTTAAATTAAGAGTATTTTGGGACTGGAGAGAAACTCAACCAGGTAAATAACTGCCGAGGAGCTGGGCATCCATTCAATAATCTCTCCAGTGACGTCAATGTCTTCTAAATTAACTTATGATCTGTGGTCTCAAGAAACATACCGTTCCGACTGCAAAAAAGACTCTTGCAAGGAGAAAAACCTCCATTAAAAGAAAAAATACCCTGCAGATATAAAATGTACAGCCTTTGCAGACTCTGATACTTAACTAGGTTTATGTTTTGAATAACAAACCCTAAACTGGACATCATGAGAGTGTAAGGTAAATATTTATGGTTTTCTTGAACTCAGATATGTTGCATACTGCAGGAAACTGCTCAGGGAGTGTGAAATCACTGCAGCAGCAGGGAAACAGCAAGTGTCAGGCACAGGAACAGCTCTGAGGTAGCACATGCTGGTGCTACCAGTGCTCAGGGCTCTGAGCTTGGAGGGTGGGACACCAGACAGAGGTAAGTGCGTGGCGTTGGGAGTGCTTTTCTTACCTGGTGAAGAAGTTCCTGCCGTATTTCTGCCAGTGATCCTTCATGATGTCCTCCACGCTCTGCTTGCGGGTGGCTAAAATGGAGAGCCAAGCCAGGACAGCCCACAGCCCGTCCTTCTCACGGATGTGGTCGGAGCCTGCCGAGAACCACAGCAGAAACACATTTCCCACCTCGAGAGCCACAGCAGAAACACATTTCCCACCTCCTTTCATGCGAGACTCTGTGCTAGGGCCCTACCTTGTCTTCTCTCCTCCATCCAACTGGCAGCTGTACAAACTCACAAATGGAAGGCATTTCATGAGCTCCATCCCTGCTGCATTGTTAAAACGGTTCAAGATATCATCTGCTTTTAGCTATAGCCCAAAGAAAACATTCGGCCCCTTTTAACACACACACACACACACACACTCATTGTTCACAGATCCTTAATTCTGTTCCCAAGGAAGTAATGGGGAATGCACAGTAAAAAGGTCATAAAAAAAAAAACAACAAAAAAGGAAATGCAAATGAACAGCTCAGGAAGGACCAACATCAACCTCTTCTAGCAGCTGTCACGTACCGTCTGCCAAATCAGCATGCTCTGATCAGCACATTTTCTGGCTGAGCATCAAGAAAAATGTCAAGCCAAACCCTAACGACTCTGAAATTACCCCGCAATGGAGAGAAGAGCAGCCTGCTGCACGGCAGCAGCGCAAGGAGACTTTGTTCACGTGCTGAAACCAGAAGAGAGCCTTGTGCCTGCTCTCACTCCCACACACCAGGCACTCAAAGGCTGTGGAAGACCCTGTTTTGGTTAGAAGAGGACTCTCCCAAAGCAGGCATTGCTCAGGGAGTCATCAGAATCCAGCCCAACCTTGCCCTGGGAGCCTATGGACCGGGGCTGAGAGCCGCGGAACGGGGACCACACAGCACCCAGGCTCTCAGGAAACCCGAGAGGGTGTTACAAATTAGACAGCACCCTGAACACCTAAATTAAACAAGGGATCAAATGGCAGCCCAGAATACACCCAACCCAGCCTCCACGCTTCTGGACTGCCAGTTCAGCGCTGTGCTCCACAGATGCACAACTTCAGAATTTTAGCCTTTGAGCTCTGGAAAAGCTCCAAACAAGTATTAACGAAATCCCAAGGATGCAGGGTATGCCTGCTAATGCAGCCCGCGCTCCAGAGCTGCCATTTTACCCTCTCAAGAATTGCCAGAGCAGGCAATCATCTGGGGAAAAAGGCTGGGGGCTGGGGCGCGGGTTACGTAGCGCTTTACACAAATCCCACTATTGTGGACGCAGCGATAAATTATCCTCACGGTCCTTTACAGCAGAGAGAGCTGTACAGAGGTGATGGAGAGGAATGCTAAATAAACAGAAGTCCCATGTGATGTATCAACTTATTGCTGGAATAAAATACCCAAGCAAGCAAGCAGGAATTCTGTCATGTCGCATTAGTCTAATTGCTCCTGGACTCCAGTCCCACCGGGTCACAGTTTGTTTCAATTTTTACTGGGTCTATTTGGCTGCTCCTTCACCTCTCTCCCCTTCAGCACTCACAATCTGTCCGGCTCCAAACAACTCCTCATTAATTTACTATCAAACAAACCTTCCTCACCCTTTTTTTGTTCCTTCAAGTGCATTTGCCAGATGGACAAACCCCCTTTGCATTGCAGGGGGTGTCCAACACTCCTGGGCCCTTTCTTAACCTGTCCCTCCAAAACTGCTTCAGTCCCTGACCACTCAGACTTGATGCTGCACAACCAGAATCTCAAACCTCCTTCTCAGCCCCTGCTGCAGATGGAATCAGTCACTTTTATTTGTAATGCAGAGTCCTTTACCTATTCGGAGAGGGAGAGAAACTATGAGCTCATTGCTCATACAATACAAGATGGAAACAATTTTAGAGAGCTGCTCATTAGAGACCATCTCCCATCAGCAGCTCCATGAATCATTTGCTGCTTTTTGTTTTTATTTATTTACTGAAATGCTGGTGCCCTCTCATTAGCCAAAGTCCAGAACATAAACTTAATGCATGCTGAAATCATTCAGGGCAAAACTCCAAAATCTTTCTTTACTCATGATTTACTTCAAGATTTCTTTACAGAGATACCACATTTTCTGAAATTACCCTTTCCTTCTAACCTGAGGACAAATCCCATGTATCAGAATAGCCTTTGATTGTGAAAATATTGCCACTGAAGACCAAGTGCTTTCAACCAGAGTCCATGATGTTGTTTCCTCAGCTACAGAAAAGCTGGGCTACTCTTTTAATGTCAAATTGTGCACCCCAGTTCCACAAAGCACTTAATTTCAGGGATTTAAGGCCATCCCTCCTCTGGGAGACACCCACACACAGCCTACAATGTTTTTCTGAAATATGGGGTGGTGGAATGAGAGCACATGAGCTTTGAGCTTGAAATCATCCAACCTAAATTCCCTCAAGACCCTGTCTGTGCCTTGCATATCCTACCAGCTGCCCCTGGTCTTCAGAGGTCTTTAGAGAATAGGAAAAACAAGATCTTGAGGAGAATTCAGACCAGATAAAACTCAGCTTTTGTGCACGAATTAGGTGCTGACCTCCTGCCAGCAGGGAAGGTCCCATTTCCACAGTCAAGACATTAAAACCATGTGGTAGATGCCACGGAAGAACTCAGGAACCACCAAGGCCTTCTGGGAACGCTGCGTGTTTTGAGCACGCTGCTCCGATGCGGAGCAAAATCTGCTCACTTTAACTTCCTACACAAATAAAAGGTTTGTGTCACGTGCACACCCCTAGTAAATTCCTTAAGATGTTCACTTTGTTTCTCAGTAACTTAATAACTTGCTTAGACTGTTCAAAGGCAAGTGTTAATTTAAACTTTATAAATCATACCTTGTTTTTAGAACAGGAAAATGAGGGCCCTATTAAGCTCAGAGATTTAATAGTGACCTGAAACCTTCCCTAATAAAACTGCATGCTCCAAACCATATTTCTTTCCAGAAATGAAAACATTTAGAAGGTTTTCCTGGCCACCAAGAGTTGAAAAATACATTTAACACTGCACTTAATCCCCATAGACTCAATGACCGGGCTAGTAAAGAGGCCCTTAAACTTCCTGCATATCTGCATATGCCTTCCTAAATAACTGAAAGGAGAACTAGCTCCTGCCTGACAAAACTTTTAGCATTGTGTTCATTTCCACCAGTGATTCTTGAAAGCTTTTTTATTTATTTTATTATTTTAGAAGCATTAACTACACATGAAAGACAAATCCCAAGCTACCAAGCACAACAAAGAACTAAGAGGAGGAATAATACCATCACTGGTGAAATCAGAAATGTCGACTTACCAGTACCAAAACTTTCCTCTCCACACAGAGACAGTTTGTTTGCATCCATCAAGTTTCCAAAGAACTTCCAGCCAGTTGGAGTTTCATACAAAGCAATCTTTGTAGCATGGGCCACCCTTCAAAGGTAAGAAGGCTAAGTCACGTCACAGCCCAACTCTCAGCGCTCCCGTGCGAAATATTGCAGTAGGAGCTTCAGTTGCTACCAAGCATCGATTTTGGGGTGAGACTGAAGGCAGGTCATGCCACTGTTTTGGGTTTTTACCATGAACAATTATTGTACAGCAGCCCTTTATGTTATTCCAGTGTGACATTTGGGAAATGGGTGGGATGTGCAACTAAAGAACAGATATAAAGACATAGCTCTTCTAAAGCAATTTTAAATTGTAGATCTCAAAGCATTTAACAAATAAAGTATCACTATCAGATTAAAAAAAAATAAAAAGATGGGGTAGATGACTTTTTTGGGCTTATCTGTAGAGAAGAGAAAGATTCAAGAGCAGAGCCCAGCTGTGTCACATCCCCAAACAGGATTTAATTCATTAAACTTCACTGCCTGCACCGTGCCCTCGCTCCTCGCTATAGACATGTGTTAAACCAGGAAAAAGGGACAGTCCCTCTCCTGGGCAGGGGTCCCCTCCCCTCTCCCACCACGTGCAGAGGCAGATTGTACCTATCGAGAGCCCCGCTGGTGGGCATGCTCCGGGCAAAGCCACGGACTCCGGTCTGCTGGAAATAGGGGATACTGAAAATATTGGCAGCAATGACGGCGACGGAGTCGGAGGGGTTCACAAAGAAGCCGTGTTTCCCAAGAATCATGTTGCGATCCTGGTGAAGACAAGAGAGAAACAGCTCTGATCCCCACTTAGCACAAAGAGGCTGCGATGGCAGCTGCTGTTCTACTTGGCAGGCGCAGCCTATAAACCCAACAACTCCGATTTTTGACTGTGCTGAAAGAAATACCGAGCTTTGAAAAAGTTAAATAGCAACACCTGTAGAGTATTTCACCCTCCTGCTGATTTTTCACAGCCTTTAAAGCTCCTTAAATACAGTTTGGACTTTATTATTAATGCAGTAGCCAACTATTGCCATGGTGGCAAACTGCAGCAAGTGGTTCGCTTCCACTTGCCAAAGGGAGAGAGGGAGGGGAAAGGTCTTTGTCTTTGTCCTCCTCTGCTTAAAAGCAGCTGAGCAGTCACTCCCCCACCACTGAACAGGAGGCAAAAAGGTGACTACAGAACAGCTTGTTTACCCCATCTCCATCAAAGGCAGCTCCAAAGTCATACTCGCCCGTCTTCATGGTCTGGACCAGGTCAGCAGCGTAGGTTAAGTTGGGGTCGGGATGGTGGCCACCAAAGTCCTCCAGTGGGGTGCAGTTCACAGCTGAATTTGCTGGGGCTCCGAGCTCCTCACACAGGATCTTTTTTACGTAAGGGCCCACAACTATCACAGCAAAACACAAAGAGGAAACGAGTCAGCCTCTGCACCAGCCACGGAACCACCCAGGCCTCTGGTTTGCTCACTTAAGGTCAGTTTATAGGATTTATGGTACTAAAGCACAAGTGCTCACACCAAAAGCCCCAAGCAGCACATTCATGTGCTTCAGCCTGATCCATCCAGGCACATAAGCTCCTGCGAAAGCACAATTTTTAGCTGAGGGGCTGTCCCACTAAATAAATGAGACCACTTATGGGTTGAGAATTGAGGATGAGCCTATGCCGTGGGCTCAGCACGTCAGCCAGGACCCCACCGTGAAGGGCTTACACCCCAAGTACACCGAGGTATGAGTACAGCAGCCCCACGTAACAAAACAAAATGCATGTGTGAGTCACAGACATCCAGCAGTACAACAGGATTTACTCCTCTCCGACGCTAACAACGTACACAATAAAAAAATAAGTGAGTGCAGGAATGGGAATGGGCTGGAGACAAGAGAAACAAGGTGCTAAGAAAGCTAGGGTGCTCCTGAAATATCGATTGAAAGAGACTCACAAGCTTCACATATATATTAAATTATATAAAACCATCCAATGGTCCCATTTTTGTACTCAAATATCTACAGGCAGACCTTTGCCTAACTGCTGTCACCTCCATGGGACACTGACTGAAGCAAAGTCTGCCAGGGCAGCTCAGATCACAGCATCAGCGCTAACCTCTGTCCCTCAGGTGTGGACAGACGTGTGTGAGCCATACAGCATCCCCCCCAGACCCCAAACATCTCCCAAGTGCAAACATTTGACAAAAGAAAACAATGTAAAGCCGTTAGAAGTTTGCCTGTAAAAAGAAAAACACAACATTTTGCAAAACAAGAAACAAATTTACAAATTATGGATATAAATATCAGAAAAAAATGTTTTCTCTCTGAAGTAGATGGCAAAGCCCTGGGGACACCCAGCACCCCACGACCCCACAATGTCACCCGTACCTCCGTGCATCGCATCTATGCGAATCTTGAGGTGGTTCTTCCCCGAAAGCAGTTCCTTCAACGCACTGAAGTCAAAGATGTTCCTCAGCATATTCGCATAAGCTTCTACCGAGTCCACAATTTCCACTGGGGGGAAAAAAAATAAGCAGAGACCAACTCTCAGAGTCTGAAATCTTTGCAGAAAAACGATTTTGCTCTACGTGGCAGTGTGCTGACAGTCCTTAGTGCAAAGGGCTGGGGATCAGCACAAAGGCTTTAAACATCCCATAGAATCATTTCATAAAGACAATAATAATGGTCTTATATTAAGAATTTAATGACAGGCTGTCACTGCTAATCGGGTTACAGACCAAACGGACCAACAAAATCCTTAAGACAAATACTGTTCCCACCTACAGCTCCCTGGACTTCTTTTGAGAGGGCTCAGTCCCACTCTGTTTACCTGGAGAATGAGATTAAAGGAAAAGGGAAGAAAAAAAAAATATATATAAAAACAGATCTCCAATTTCCACCAAAGTCAACGGGAACTGTGCACCCAATAGTCTGAAAAAGTTGCACTTTTGCAACTAACAGGCCAAATAAAGACAAAGCCATGAAAACCCCACTAATAAAAATCCCAGTATACAAAAATAGGGACTGAGAGAAATACCAACTTTTATAATCTTTTAATTTTTTTTTTTTTTTAATTACAAGCACAAGCTTCACTAGGAGATGGTAAAAAAATACTTGCAGGGAGTGTTTTTCAAAAGTCTATTTTTAATGTATTTTCATGTTTCACTGCTAATTGACAACAGTCATGTGTGAATTGTACTGGCTTTCCCGCTCACAGCGAGAGCTTTCATATGAAACCATGGAAAAAAAAATCAGTTACAAAGATTAAACACTAACACTGTAATTTTTAATTGGGAAAATGCACTTTAACTGCAGAGTTGTGTGTTTTGCAGGTACAGGTTAACGGTAGCTGCACAGACAAAATAGTCTCTGATTTTGGTGAAGTTTGATGGATCAGATGTACTTACTGAAGTACAATCTTTTGTAGGACAGAAACAATGATATAATTAGATTATTTACACAATTATTTACACAATTATTTACACAAGATACAGGCCAAAAAAAACCCCAAACAAAACAAAATCCAGGATGTCAAGGTGACCAGGAGCGATGTCCTTGCTTGGCTTGTCCAACAGATGAGAAGGAGAGGTCAGAAGGGCCACATCTGTCCTTCAGAGAAACCAAATGTCCTTGCCTGTTCATGGCAGGTCCAAGCTAACTCTGTCAGAAAGGAAACTTTCCAAGAGGAAGAACAGTCATTTACCTGTAAAAGGTTTAAATTTGTTCTCCAAGTCAAACTGCTGTTTCCCAATGGTGCTCAGGTCCACCTGGAGATCTGGGCAGATTGCATATTCTTCAATTTTCTTGCTGATTTGGAAAATTTTGTCCGTGATCCCTTCAGGAGCAGGACCTGCAAGATAGAACAGTCAAGGGGGAAGATGTTAAAGAAGTACAGGGAAAGACCTGGGGTTGGGAATTCCTCCCTTGGAGAGGAATACAAGGGTATGAGGGGAGCAGATCAATCACTTGCTCTGTTTAGGGAAACCCACTGCTCAGGGCACTGAACCTCTGTGATATTACAACAGTTAAATTAGGTTCTTTAGGGGTCAACCCAAGAAACAGCCAAACAGAAACAAAACACATCTACACGAACCAAGCAACCTTACCTCCGTTGGCAATGTTGTATTTAATGCCAAAATCCCCACTGGGCCCGCCGGGGTTGTGGCTGGCAGTCAGGATGATGCCACCGATGGCTTTGATCTTCCTGATGATGCAGGACACCGCTGGGGTGGAGAGAATCCCGTTCTGCCCGATGACCAAGCGGCCGATCTGAAAATGGGAGGAGTAAAACAAAGTACCATGAGTCCCAAATCCTAAAACCAGCAAAACCACCAAACCCCCCCCAAAATGCTGGGGACAGGTAAAGCGGAGCCCCCAGGAGATGGGCTGATGGCAGAGGTGGCTTGTTCCTGGGAGGCTGCTGAGTTCTCTGCTGTGTTTACTGAAGGTCAGCGTCTGACCTTGCTCTGTTCTGCCTTTTTTTAGCATTTTCCTTTATGAATGCTGGAAATGGCAGCTTGCACTGAAATGCTCAGCTTTCCAGAGGCAGCTAAACAACAACAACAAAAACAAACCCAAAACAAAACAAAAATAACCCCAACCACCCACCCCTTTGGCCACGGTCTGGAACTTTGCTTTCAAAAGACACAATGGGCCTGAGAGAAGCCAAAACAACACAAAAATCAAACATCATCACTGCTCCCATGGGACCAGCTGCAGATTCTCTTACGCGCAGCGGGTAACACACCTCCTTTCCCATAAATTTAGTAATATCACTGAGATTAAATCCAGACCAATGTGCTAAGCGATACAAGGTAATCAGGATCTGGTTGCTGGAATCCATGTAGTAAAACAGAAGATGAATATTTTTCTGGAAGAACATACTCCTTACCATAGCCCCAGAATGAGGTGACAGAGATTTTAAAAAATACCAGACTACTCTCCATCAGCCGAGGAGATCAGACCCTGGATATGACCCAGAAAAGAAGAGGAATTTCATTCAAACACAAGAGAAAGAAGAGAACAAAAGGCAGCGTTCCCAGAGCACAGGTCCAGGTTGGGTGCTAAGCCAAGGGCACTGGATGACTGTGATTCCTCCCCGGTGGCACTGCCCGGTGCTAAGCCCCGGCTTCGCTGCCCGTCGGTTATTACATGTTACAGCTGTCACAGACCGGCTGTTGAGCGAGGTGTCGCTAAAAGAACTGCCACCTCTAGCAAACAACGAGCATAGATGTGAAACTGCAGTTTATCAACCCAAAGTGAATGCCCTTCTTTCAGCTGGCCACGGCTCCCACAGTGCCCACCTACCAGGTGATTGCGCTTGTTTATTATGCTGTACATTTAACTTGAAGTAGAACAACCTACATGGGTTTGGCTTTTTTCCCCATTCTCAGGCCAAGCCAGCACACCTTGTCTCATGTTTTATTCCAGCTCCAAGTCTTGCTTCTTTGGTTCCACCAAAAATTAACACAGTCTCCAGGAAGCTCCTCTCTAAAGCTTCCATTTTTTGTTTCCCAGCTTCTCAACGAGGGTCACTTTCATAGAATCATAGAATCCCAGACTGGTTTGGGTTGGAAGGGACCTTAAAGATCATCCAGTCCCAACCCCCCTGCCAGCAGCAGGGACACCTTCCACTAGACCAGGTTGCTCAAAGCCTCATCCAACCTGGCCTTCAACACTTCCAGGGAGGGGGCATCCACAACTTCCTTGGGCAACCTGTTCCAGTGTCTCACCACCCTCACAGTGAAGAACTTCTTCCTAATATCTCATCTAAACCTCCCCTCTTTCAGCTTAAACCCATTTCCCCTTGTTTTGTCATTAGTTGCCCTTATGAAAAGTCGCACTTTAAGCCGCATCGCCCCTCGGCATCAGTGCCCTGCCAGGCCTCGCGTGCAGCTCAAGGGATGCTGCAAAGAACTGGCAAAACAAGGGACTTGCCCTCCCAAACCTGCTGTTCTGCAGAAGAGCTGGGTGAACGCATCAAATCCATGGTCCTTACCCAACCTGTCCTCCCCGCACACCTGAGCTGCAGCTTTTGCACCTGTATGGCTGCTGCCACAGCGAGGAAAAGAAAAACTTGTCTCCATAGAAGCTGCTCTCTGATTCGGGGTCCTCCTTGGCTTTTCAGCTCTCATCCCCCACCAATCCAACACTAAATCCTTTGTGGTAACCACTGGAAAAGGTTGCTCAGTGTAGTAGTGTGCTGAGCAATTTACACTTCATCTTTTTTAATTCTCTAGAATTTCTTACGAGAAACTCTACGGATGTAACGACGCAGAAACGCCTTTCACAGAATGCTCAAAACAGACTTGATCACAAACAAAGACACTTTGTGTGAGACAATTTGGGGGTTACAACACTTTGAAACAATCCAGGCAACACTTCCACCCTGGTTTTACTGAAAGCCCCACTCAGATGCACATGGGCAATAAAGGAGATCTCCTGCAGCCTCCCTCCTCCCTCTAGTAATGTAGGCTGATGCTTTCACACCAAAATTGTGTTTTCCAGGCCAAGGAAGCTGGTGGCTACAGCTCCATCATCTCATCAGCACACCCTTCCAGTCCTCTTTCTCTAAAAGAGATGCCCCAATCCTATATACTGTGGCACAGTCACAGTCTCTGAATAGAGACATTGCTATTTATACAAGTCAGATTAAGTGGACAAACTACCTCAGTCATTTCCTTTAACCAAATAATCATAATTTAAAACATGCAATTTGATGTTATTGACATAGCAATGTGCTTGGTGCAATTTAGAAACCCTGCTGATCCCATATCTGTAGAGGTAACAGTACCTGCCTCTGCCACACACCAACAAAGGGATTTACACATAATATGCATGTTCTCCTCGTGGTTTTTGATATTTGGAAACATCCTTGGATTTATCCCTTCTGTTCTATACAGCAAGTCCAGCACAATGCCAAAAGTCACAGGTATTAGCCAGACTGTATAAAAACAATGAATGAAAAATAGTAAAATCAGGAGCAAAATGAGATTTTAGCCAGATATGCTGGAAAGAAACACATGAGAAAAGTCTGGGCTGGTGAAGATCACTCTAACCTCACCTTTACCAGCAGAAAATCTCTCCTAGCATCAAGCAGTCCAAGCAGAAGGCCTGGCACATTTGTAGACAATTGTGCACATTTTTCAGCTCTTCTGCTCAGCCCATACACTGAATTTAGAGGAATACATTAATTTACAATGACAAAGGATTTTTTTTTTTCCCCAAGATGGAAAACTGGTTGATTAAAAAAAAAGAAAAAAAGTTATTTTCTCCACTTCTCCTATTCACTACTAATTACCCTCTTGTGATCAGATAAGTTTTCCTGTCAAATTCCTAAGAGTCACATCTCAGTGTAGTTTGCTCTGCACTAACAGATCCAGGACAGTCTTTTTTTCTTAAAAAGCAGAAAGAAACAAAGACAAAACCCCAGTGCCCAAGAGTCTTGGGGCACACGAACCGTGCTCTAATGCAAACGTCTGCTTCCAAAATACAGATTTCCAGCACAATCAGAGATCACTGTACAGGCTGCCACTCTCATCTTATTTCAATTTTCAAAGGCTCCTGGTGTACTTCTCACATAGCCACAACTTCTACCTGTTGAGAAAGAAACAACCACATTTTGCCTTTTTATTTGCTGAGCAGCTCAGATCAACGCTGAAGGAGCTTCTGCCGAGCTGCCATGGAACAGCGAGCCACGGCCCTACCAGGTACTCTGCTTCTGAGCAATATCGAGGTTTTATGGTCTGATGGAGAGACTAGAAAATCCAGAGGTGCCAGTAGCTTGTGGCAGGTCAAAACACCAACCAACACCACACAAAAAACAAGCAGTATTTATTTTCTTTGCTGCATGTGTATTCCCACATACTTCTACCCAACTGTATCACTTAAAAGTGAAAAAAACAGTAATTTCTGTACTACCAAACTGATTTTATATTAAAAAGTTAACTATTAGCAGTTGAATAAAGTCTTTGGGGAAATTAAATCTCACAGTGACTAATGTATTATGGTTTTCTGCATTTATCAGCTACACAACTATAGGAATTTAGTCATTTAACATTTACCAACCCCATTGGCAGCAGCCATTTGGACTATCAGTTCCACTGCAGACTTATTGAGGTATCTCCCATCACCTCCAACTACCATAGAAGATCCTTGTCGATCTCTTAGGTCTATGGAAAAAAATATACTCTGGATAAAATTCTGCAAATAGTTCATCTTGGATTCAAAATAAAAGGTCTTCCTCCGTAATCCACTGGTTCCTGGTTTCTGATCATGGTAAGGAGCTGTTGGCATGATCAACAGAGGCAGAGGAGCGTCTTCCATGTTCTTTTTTCAGACAAATGCATTTAAAAAGTAAATTATGCCAAAATACAAAAATTAGTCTTGCCACCAGCAATGGCCCACCTAGGAGACAGAAGTTCAGTGAAGTTGTTGAGGACCCAAAAATAGCTCCTTGAACCTTGAGCCGAATGTGGTTCCTGTAACTGAAGACGTTTTCTTGCACTTGTTGTGGAGGATCAATGTCACGGAGAACACGCAATTCCACGCTGCTGTCCCTCACTGAAACGGCCGGGAAAAGGGGATTTTTGTCTTCATCTTCCGTTCTCCACAAGCACAGCTCCTTGCCAATCTGTGCTATCACCCACCGGAGCCCAGCACCGTCAATCCATCCGGTTCTCCCTTAGGACAGGGGTGAGGGGGGAGCAGCTCAGCCCTCTGCTCAGATGCACCGACGTGCTGCCCCGGTGCAGAGCAGATCTGCGCGGCAGCGCCAGGCCGCTTGGCCGGGGCTGGCCGTCACGCCGCTCCCTGGGAGGTAAGCCTTCAGCAGGCATGGCAATGCTCTGCTGGAGTTATTTTGCAAAGTCTGGTGAGTTAAAGGTCACTCTTAAAATGGAAGGCGACAGATCTGTTACCTACAGTTTGCTCATATACGACTCCTGCTTTGACAACCTGACTTGTCCACGAGCTCCCTCTCAAACGCAGGGATGTTATCCGCGATGAATAATGGGTCAAGCTTTGTTTGATTAAGAAAAATCCAGAGTAGCTAAAAAGCCACAAGAGCAATCATTTCAACTGAACACCCACACAAGTCTCAGCAAGGGCAGTACATGCACCTAGAGTTATAAAAAACACAAAAATACCTATCAAATATTTTGGAAAATTGCATCTGATAAAGCTATTCATTTTGGAGCAGCTTAAATGCATAAAGAAGAGAGTTGGATACCAAGAAACTTTTATGAAGCATCATCTTCTTGAACATAGAATCATAGAATCATAGAATCATAGAATCATAGAATGGTTTGGGTTGGAAGGGACCTTAAAGATCATCCAGTTCCAACCCCCCTGCCAGCAGCAGGGACACCTTCCACTAGACCAGGTTGCTCAAAGCCTCATCCAGCCTGGCCTTCAACACTTCCAGGGAGGGGGCATCTACAACTTCCTTGGGCAACTTGTTCCAGTGTCTGACCACCCTCACAGTGAAGAACTTCCTAATATCTAATCTAAACCTTCCCTCTTTCAGTTTAAAAACCTACCCTCTTTCAGTTTAAGAGGGAAGGTAACTTGGAATGCTAGAATGAAATCAGGGTTTCCTCCAAACCTCAATAACATTTTGAAGTCCTCTGTCCCAGCTGCTGGAAACAATTTATAGATATTACTGGAGCAATTAAAGAACATACACTTTGTCATGACTTAAGTTTGTCCCATAATTAAAAAGCAGGAGTGGAAAAGGAGATGCGTTCACAGCTGAACTGTGACAATTTCTGAAGGCACTCACAGGACTGTCTCCCCAGGTGCTGATTCTGTCAGTGCTCCGAAAACTGACAGATTTTCTTCCAAGGGGCAAAGAGATCCTGCTATATTCATCAGGACACTGAAATGGAGCTGGGTAATTTGTATGAGACTGAGGGGAAACTTCATGATTGAAAGCAGAAAAACACCTTTGGAGACAAAGGCTCTACCTGCCCTTCTGCAAAGGAGTCAGACAGGTCCTTGCAAGGATGCCAAGGAGCCAGACGAGCTCTCATGCCTGTTCCCTAAGGAGGAGATGTAATTCCCAAGAAAGAGGAACTGAATTCAGGTTTGCTGTCAGAAAGCAAAGCCACCTACCCAGGCTGGCCCAAGGTGTGAGTGCTGGCTTAGAGAAAAGCTGGGACATGGCAGGGCACTGGCCTGAACACACCGCACGTGAACCCTCTTGTCTCAGCACCCCGGAAGCAATTTATTTTGCATGGGCTGAGAATCTGATTCCTTAATTCCTCTGTTTTCCCCACCAAACCACACTGAAGCATGTGTAACTAAGACAAACCCTATTCTTCACTAACGACGAGACTGCCTGGGTTATGCAGCTGGAAAGAATCCGTTTGTATTTCATCCATCCATGCTATTTCAGCATCCTGCAGCTGAGAGGCCCTTTATGTTCATGCAAAGGCACAGGTTTCCCTCTAGTGGCACAGAAAACAAAATCCAGTCCCCAAAATAAGCTTTGGAGAGTCCCCTGGCAGGAAAAAGCCTAAGCAAGCTCTTTCGTTCTTATTCCCAACGAGATAAACTTACCACCCTGTGAAATGCCACAGCATTAAGTGACAGGAGGAGGACACAGGCCACCTACCAGCTCCAAGGCTGGACAGAGGAGATGCACATGGACTTACTGGCAGGGAAAAGGCCTGGGCAGGGTTAGGAATTTGTGAGTGTAATTAAGTGCACATGTATTGGACAGAGGAATCAAACTAAAGAAATTAAGCTGGAGAGAAAGGTGTTCGTCACTGGTCAATATTAAATCACAAAACACATTCTATCAACAAAATCTAAAATTCAGTGATGAACTAGTGCACCCAAAGCACAGGAACAAGAACAGCAGATCCATCACCCCACCTCTGGGGCACTCGCCCGATCCCAGGGCTTTCCTGTGACATGTGCATCACTGTTTGGGATAAACTAAATCACCAGTAACTGACCAGCCAGGACTGGTACAGGGGTTGGTGAGCACACAGTTGCCAGAAGATTCAGAAGGGAAAAAAACCTCAACAGAGGTGGATCCTGATCACCTTAAGGACTGGAGCAGAGACTGGGGAAGGGTCATTTGATCTGTGATCTGGGAAGCATTGCTTGGATGAGTGTTATCATTCCAGATCACTTACAGGCTATAAAGGAATTCAGCAAGTCATCTGCTCCCTCCCCAGAACTGCTGCAGAATCAAATACACCTAGGGCATCCTCCAGAGAGTTCAGATAACTTCTGCTTGAAATCTTTTCCTCCAGGTAAGCCACGCCAGTGCTCCGTTAGCTTTGCAGTTAGAAGTGTTTTCCTACAATCTGCTGTATGTCTTCCTTGCTGTGGTTTAAGTCCTCCTGAGCTGACACAGAAAACAAATGGATCATAATCCTCTTCCTGACAACTTCTCACACATTTAAAAAAAAAATCCTTTAGCATATAGATTGTGAGTGCCCTCTCCTTGCTAGAGTAAACAATTCCAAACTCCATAATGTTTCCTCGTGGTCATATTTCCTAGGTCTCTCATTCCTCCTGGCAGCCAGAAGCTGGTGAGGGTGTTTCCCGCTCCATCCACACATCCCACGTGCCACAAGCAGGGACATTTAGGTTGCCCAAGGAAGTTGTGGATGCCCCCTCCCTGGAAGTGTTTGCAGCCAGGCTGGATGAGGCTTTGAGCAACCTGGTCTAGTGGAAGGTGTCCCTGCTGCTGGCAGGGGGGTTGGGACTGGATGAGCTTTAAGGTCCCTTCCAACCCAAACCATTCTATGATTCTATGATTTGCTGCCTTAGGTCCCTTCTTACTGTCTTGCATTTCAAACAAGCAAGAAAATAGAGTTGTTAAAACTATGAACTAATTGCTGACTTTGGTTAATGATAAAAAGACAAATAAGGCTATTTTGAGAGGACTGAAACTTCCATAAAACATTATGGAGCATGTAGCTTCTCCCTTGGCTTGATACCCTCTCCCCTGAGTGAGCTGTGCCATTTTCCCTCACCCCACCCAGTCAGGACAACAGCTGCCTGGAATCTTCTTCCCCAAGGCTGGGACCAGGCAGCCAGGCTCTCCCCAATTCCCACTCTGACACTAATCCATCCTCAGCACAGCCTTCCTCCAAGCTATAATCTTATATTTTAACATACAGGCAAGAAAAATAATTGAGGGAGGGAAAACCCACTGTGCAAAAGCCAAACTGAACAGTAATTCTCTTTTCTCACTCCCTGGAAACACCCCTGGGTCAGGCTTTTCTGAGGTCTGTGCTACCCACTCCTCCATGAGCAGCTCTTCCCCTCTCCTTTCAGCTTCTTCCCATTCCTCTCACCATTCAGTGGGCATTATCCTTACGCTCTTTTTCTGCAATTAGTCAAAAAGGTAAACAACATGAACCCCCAGGGAGTCAAATCAGGTATTTTACATTTATTTTGCAACTTTAAGTCAGAAATTGCATTTCCCCAACTCCAGCCCACAGTAAAGTTCTATTCCCTGCACTGCTGCCTGCACGCTCACCGTGAGAGGGTGCCAAGAGCCCTGAAGAACCCCCCTGTTCAGCTGCCAAAACCATCCCTTTTCTGCTCTGAGTACAGCTCTGGTCCAGGCAGCCACTGCTGTGTGTGACATTTGGCAATGCCAAGACAAATGGAACCAAAGTAAAATAAATAGACCAAGTGCAAACCTATGAGTCATACAAGGAGAGTGCTGCTGCAACTGCAAAGCTCTCTGTTTCCACCAGAATTAACTAAAAATCTAGGTTTTAAAGTTGCTGTAGAGATTTCAGAGAGGTAAAATATCATCTCAACAGCACGAGTGCACATAGATGCAACCACGTACGTATGAGTCACTCCAGAATTAAAACACATTGTTTGGTACTTTGATTGCACCCTGGTTCAAATTAGGAGCCCAGCGAGATGGGTGGCAGAGAAAGGGCTCTGCAGGGCTGGGGATGAAACCACCATCTGCAGAGCTGCTCGATACGGGGATGAGCTCCAGGTTTGTCACACCAGTACGGGTTGAAATCATAGAAATCCCAGACTGGTTTGGGTTGGAAGGGACCTTAAAGCTCATCCAGTTCCAACCCCCCTGCCAGCAGCAGGGACACCTTCCACTAGACCAGGTTGCTCAAAGCCTCATCCAGCCTGGCCAAGAACACTTCCAGGGAGGGGGTATCTACAACTTCCTTGGGCAACCTGTTCCAGTGTCTGACCACCCTCACAGTGAAGAACTTCTTCCTAATATCTCATCTAAACCTCCCCTCTTTCAGCTTAAACCCATTTCCCCTTGTTTTGTCATTAACTGCCCTTATGAAAAGTCCCTCCCCACCTTCCTGGAGCCCCTTCAGTTTTTTTAGCCCCTTCAGGTACTGGGAGGCCGCTATAAGATCTCCCCGGAGCCTTCTCTTTTCCAGGCTGAACAGCCCCAACTCTCTCAGCCTGTCCTCACAGCAGAGCTGCTCCAGCCCTCGGATCATCCTCGTGGCCTCCTCTGCACTGGCTCCAGTAGCTCCATGTCTCTCTTGTGGTGGGGGCTCCAGAACTGGACACAGTATTCCAGGTGGGGCCTTACAAGAGCGGAGTAGAGGGGCAGAATCACCCCCCTCGACCTGCTGCCCATGCTGCTCTTGATGCAGCCCAGCAGGTCGAGGGAGGTGATCCTCCCTTTGCCAGGAGAAGAGTACACACCAGCAAGCAGGATTGAGAAACTTTCTGTTCAAAGGTCAGCTCTTCAAAGCACACCCAAATCTGCACGTTACCTCGGACTGCCCTGGCATTGCTGCCCTGTCCCTGCACCAGGGGATGGGAGAGGGATTTTGGCTGGTTTACCTTGAGCAGACCTGGGAAAGCTCTGGAATTCCTGTCCCCAGCCCACTGGGAGATAGCCCCTGTCACTGGGTCCTCAGAGAAACCAGCACCTGAACCCAAGAAATCCAGAACTACAAAATGCAAACAACCTTGCAGAGGAGAGGGAGAGCACTGGCTGGCTTGGCTAGACGCTTGCGTGAGGAGCAGAGACAGGTCTGGTCAAAACTTGCAGGATCAGGGAGAGAGGGTCTGGTCTGAAGTCTACAGAGCCAAGCTGCTGCCTGGTAGCAAGCTAGTCACCCACAGCAGGTACACGTGATGGAGTGGTGGCTATACAGAGCAGGGAACAGCATGGATAGATGGGGAGAGGGGCAGACATACACAAGTCTTACTAGGATGTGCTAGAGAAGCTTCGTCTGTGAGCCCAGATGTAAAAAGTGGCTCCAGTACAGTAGCAGGAAAAGGGCTGGAAGGGCTGTGGAGAGGTCACCTAGACCCTACCCGAGGCAGCATCAACCCTACCCAAACCTTTCTCATTAGAGGTTTTCCCAGGCAAAGATTCAACAACCTCCCCAGGCAACACACTGCTTTCATTAGCTTTAAGTTTCCAAAATGCTTTCTAATGTTTAACCTAAACCTCTGCTGCTGCAATTTTAATTCTTGCCCTATCCCCAGCAGGCCAGAGAACAATTTGTTACCTTCCACCCTGCAGCATCACTGCAGACGTTTGCAGATGGTTGCACGCTTCCCCATCTCTAGGCTAACTTCATTCCTTCCTCACTGGCCCCGCCTGCCCCCCCTCAGGTCATCCCTGCTGCAGTCTCCATCCTCTCTGAGGGGTCGTACCCCACAGCAGGACTTATGTTCCTGGTGAGAGTTTATCTCCTGGGTTTCACGTACAACAACCTTATTTAAAAATCTAGGAATTACATTTGGTTTTCTGGATAACTGGATGAAACTACCACAGCCTTAGAGGTCTGCTCATCAGACCTGATGTTTAGTATGTTACTCTGCAACTTGTACTTTGATTATAAATGTACATTCATATTTTATTACTTCTGCCTATGCATCCTTCTTTGCACTTCTTATTCTGTTTATTTCTAAGATATGTCCTAGTTCATCATTTGAAATATTAATCAATATATTGGCTAGCTCAGAGAGACCCATAACAGGATGGCCTGTGCATTTCATACAATCATAGAATGGTTTGGGTTGGAAGGGACCTTAAAGATCATCTAGTTCCAACCCTCAATTTCTCGATCCTGGTGCAGCTCAGTCTTGGCATAAGACATATGGGTACCACCTATTCAGTCCAACTCAGCTATCCTAAACTTTCCTGTGACAAAGAGAAGGCATTAGACTCCATCCTGCTGCCCTAGCAGCACAGCCAGAGCTGAGGTTTCTGGTTATACAGAGGCATTGTTCCAGGAGATTACAGTTAAACCCCTTTCAGTACGAATTTCAACTCTCTGTCTGCTGGATTTGCAGAGATAAGCTGCAAAGCACCTTAGTTCACCCTCTGAGCTGGAGTTTCATTATTGCAGAATTTAAAATGCCAAAAGGCACTGAAACTGGACAACCTGACTGCTGCCTTAATACCCTTCGATTGTAAACTGATAGAAGGCAATTAACTTTACAGGCAAAAAGAAGCTAAGCTAGTGTAAAAGCAGTCTCCAAGCTGGAAGAGCTGTTGCATGCACGGTTGCCTTCTCAAACCTACCACAATTTGAAGCCAGGACATATCTGCATAGGAATGCTGATGGCACAACTGGTATCTATCTCCTTACTTCAGATATCACATCTCAACTGCCCCTTCTGCTTCTGCAAAAAACAGTAACGTAAGAAAGACCAGAAATTGAGGTTTTTCTTAATGGCATGTAGGATCCAGCATCACTGCATCTAATTCTGGGATTGGTTTTTGGAAGAACATTCTTTATGATCACTGTAGTTTGATGTCTTTGATGTCAGGAGGTCTTACTTGAAAGGAAGATTTTACCCTGAAGACTGAGGGAGTCTGTTCTTCAGGATAACGATGCCGACTGGTGAAAGGATGAAGGGTTTGTAAACCAACAAGGTGAAGGCTGATGGTGTTGTGCACAGACAGGAAGAAGAAGAGACGTCAGTAAGAGGTTCCTTAAAAACTAGGTAAGAAAAACAAGAGAGGCTTAGATAGGGATGAGGAATAACAAACACTCCCCACCAGTAGAGTCAAAGCAGATGTCAGATGTGCTGGTCTCACTCTCCCCCTGAGGCTGAGAACACTCCAGCCAGGAGCAGAACATGGCTCTCCAGGCCTGCACCACACCGAACCGCTTATTACGGGCTCAGCAGCACCGTCAGAAAGGGAACTGGTCTGGAGGTTGCAGCAGAAGAGCACAGAGAGAAAGGGAGCAGAGCTCCAAAAGTAGAGCAGTGGCAAATACAGAGCTGCTGAGCAATGCACCAGAGTTTAAACACTTGGTTGCCCTGGGATAACTGAGTGGGGGAAAAGCTTTATGGCAGCTAAGCCCAACTGTGTCGTGTAGAGAGCAGTATTTCTAATAAAGGCACAGTTTGTCCTGCAGCAGTAAAACAAAACCAGGCTAGTATTTAACATGCAAAGCACTGCCTGGCCTTCAAAACACCTTCCAGCAATTTGCTTTAATGGAGCTACTTTGCAGCACTTTGAAATCTGTTTATTTAAGAAGGAACTGAGGGCACAGTATATTTATTGAATGGCAGGTGACAACTTTAGTGATTCAATCTGCTGCTATTTGATCAGATCTAGATGTACAGCTTCAATTCTGTGATTTTTGCATTATTCTGACATAAAGCTATTGTACAGCCACACTTTTACTCTGACAGCTGATGCTCCAACGGGAGCTTTTAAGCTTTGATTCATGTAATTAAAAAGTCAGACTCATTAACTATGTGGGAATAACATTAAGGAAACCTGGCACAACAGACCAAAACAAAGCAGGTAGGCTACGCTGGATGCCAACTGAGAATGGCAAAACCAACAATTTCCATTTTAGTTTACTTGTATAAATGAAAAGTTGTAAACAGAATAAACACTCCTGAACCACACAACTACAAATGGAGCTGCTGCTCGTCGAATATGAGTACTTAGTTACACATTAAACCATTTCAGATGGAGACAAAACTAAAACTCACTTTAGCATCCTTTCCTTTTATGCTGTGAAATCCCAATGACACTGTGGTCCTCAGGTTTCTCCTGTGGCTCCACAGGACCACTCAATCAGATCTTAAAGCCACATGATTTAAAATTATTAATCCAAACACTTCTTACTCCCTAGGACCAGAAATACAGTTTTCCAGCACTTGCTTTGGGACAGGTGGCAGGTTGGTGACTGGAGACAAGTGAATATAACCTGGTATAATCTAGTGGAAGGTGTCCCTGCTGCTGGCAGGGGGGTTGGAACTGGATGATCTTTAAGCTCCCTTCCAATCCAAACCATTCTATGATTCTATGATTCTATAACATACCTTCGCAATCGAGCAATCAGAAAAGTTGAAACCTCTTGTTTTCATTTTTACCACATTCTTACTATACTTACACACTGCTCTTCCTCATGTTCATTATAATAATCATTTTTCTACAGACAAAACAGCACTGTTGGTTCAGGTGTCCAGACAGGGCAGTGCAGCCACTTCTGGAGTTTTCTTTATATTATTCAGTATTTCTCTGTGTGAGACGACCGAGTCTTTCTCCAAGACCTGGCTGCTGGAATCAGGAGACTCCCCCTGAACAACCCCAGCACTCAGACAAAACCACAGTCTCCAGGAACAAGATACAATGTGTTCCCTGTTCTGCAGTCACTTCCTTACTATTAACAGAAGTAGTTCACCCTTCTCTTTGAAGGGCAGGTGATTTCCAGTTACTACACATTTATTATGAAGAAACAGGATTTTCATAGGCTCTTACTCAGCTACACTATGGTAACTATCAGGGAACTAGTACTTGCAATTACAGAGAAAAACTATGAAGCAAGCATCCCCTAACCACTCCACAACAGGAAAGCAGATCATAGAAATTTCTTAAAAAAACAGCATTTTGCATTTGCTAAAGAAACTTTTTTATTTTTAGTCACCTCATAGCATGGGACCTGATAATTTTACCATTCCTGAGTTTGGCAATGCAGTACTTGCTCCGTCTTATTTAGGCCAGAGCCACTTAAACACAGCCAGGAACTGTGTGCCCAGCTTTCGGTGCCTCTGTGTTCTGCAGATCACTTCACTGTACCTCCTTCTGGGTATTTGTTCAGGCTTTACCTGCTGTTCATTTATTAAACAATTTGGGGGATATTTTGCTCTTCAATGCTCCTTTATGAGGTCTTTTTTCTCCTCTTTTTTTTAAATGAGATACTCAGATCTATGATTGTGCAATACTTCTGACCTGACAGTCCTCTTTGAATCTCTGGCAGGGGGGGAAATGGGGCAGTTTCATGGCACTCTGGCAAGCCTGTACCTCTGCCTCTGTTCTGCTGCAACACAGGTATAGAGAACCCGCATCAGGAGATGACTGATAATGCTGTAATGTCACCAAATTTTTGTTTGAAATAGTCTTAACATCTTGTCTCAGGGCCATCATCTTGTTTTATAAATTAATGATTCAGAACTAAAAGCTTTTAAAGTTAAACATCTTACTTCATATACTAGTGTCTTGGCTCTTAACCCACGTACTCTGCCACCTGTTTTCTTCTTCTACCTTCTCTTTCCTTTCTTGCCTTTCCAGAACATTTTTCTGACTTTAAAGCCAATTCTGTCCTAACACTTTGAATTCACGCAGACAAAATACTGCCAGGCAAACACCCATTACCCAGCTCACCCCTTAGGACCTGCTTCTGCAACTCCGGCAGAAAGCTCAGCGCTGTAATGCGGCGCGTACGTGAGCGTCTGCACGATCAGGGTGGAGGATTTGAGCAGTGTCTGGCCCTCGACCCCCTCCCAAGACAACACCTCATCAGACCCCAGCACGGTTTTACCTTCAGGCCCTTGCTTACTTCTAGGATTGAGCTGAAATGCAGATGACTGAGAACTCCTCGGTGCGTGGAATGCTGCCACATCCCACCAGGCCCTGGGTGCACATCCAGGAACCTGCACAAACTAAGGCTTTATCCCAGGGAATAAGGTTCCCCATCTGCTTATTCATAGGGATCCAAGGTGCTGTCTGTGCCTGCAGTCAGGCGTGACTGCTGTACCTGTCAACACTCAACTCCTTCTTTGAACAAATAAATGAAGCAGTTGTCTGTGGCTTTTCCCACCATGGAAGTCTGCACTATCCATCACTTCCACCCAGGGATGCCGGGATGTGGACTGAAAATTGAACAGCTGCCACAAATGACAAAAGATAAATTTCTACGTGGCTGAAAAAGAAAGAGGCATTTGCTTCTTTATGCCATAAGAAGGCAGCGATCCCAAATTAATTTTATTTTGTTTTTCAGAAGATAGACGCTTAGCGGCATCAAGGCACATGACTGCCCCCGGAAAGCTGAAATAGGGAACTCTAAGGCTTTACCCCAATGTCCAACCCTGACCACCAGGCACCCTCAGCTCACTCATCCTCTCCTTGTCAGTCTGTGAGGAAGGAAGTTTGCTACTGCTGCTGAGGAGGAGTCAGGGGTCCCAGGAGAACCACAGGCTGGTTTGGGGTGGAAGGGACCTTAAAGCTCATCCAGTTCCAACTCCCCTGCCAGCAGCAGGGACACCTTCCACTAGACCAGGTTGCTCAAAGCCTCATCCAGCCTGGCCTTGAACACTTCCAGGTTTGCGAGGAAGGACCAGCCACAGCTTCTCTGGCCAACCTGGGACACTGTCTCACCACCCTCACACCAAAGAATTTCTTCCTCACATCTCAGCTCCATCTCCCCTCTGCCACTTTCAAGCCATCAGGCGGAATGACTGTTTATGGTTGGACTTGATGATCTTAAAGGTCTTTTCCAACCAAAACTACGATTCTATAAGTGAATGTTTTTCATTCGGCAAAGACCAAAGCCTGGCTTTGCAAGTGCAGCTTCAGCTCAGCTGTCCCTGCAACATCACGGTCCCCGCTGGGCCTCTCGGCTTCACCAAGTGACAGGACCAAGAGGAACCAAGAGGGACGAAGCCTCCAGCAGCGCTGTGGAAGGAGCTGTTGCTGCCCCCGGGACACCTCACCCCAGCACACCGCGGTCGTGCTGGCAGCAGGAACGACCCACCACC
>NW_010310292.1:58637-83014 GCF_000700745.2 Antrostomus carolinensis | reverse complement strand
CTTTTTGTCTTTTTGCTGTCTTCACCACAACAGGAACTCCTCCCTGCAAGCAACAATGACTTGCTCAGCAGGACCAGGCCTCCATGCAGGGATGCGGCAACCATGGTATGAGGGAAACCTCAGGCCTAAGCAGACTTTATATTCCTGCCATCAGTGCAGCCTGAATAAGAGCCTCTGCTGCCCTGCACCACCTCCACCAGCACTGAACCAGTGCTCCCACATGCCAGCATATACAGTGATACAAGGAAGCAGGTCACCTAGGGACTTGGTCCTTCGGAGGCTACATTTGTTATCACACCCGTCACTTAACTTAGGGATCACCTGCCCTGGTGCTCTGAGGCTCTGGCACTGCTCACAGTGCTGCTGATAGCACAGAGTGCTGTAACAGAGCACCGCAGCCATGTCCCACATTTGTCCACACCACTGCAGTGTGCAAAGCTCAAGACAGCAAAGCTGCCCTTACTTGATGACATGTCGCTTTGAACTGTACCAGCAGAGGAGAACTGTGTCATGTCATGGATTTTAGTTCAAGCAGATAATTAGGTCCTGCAGCCAGCTGCAGAGGCTGCAGCCTATAAACTGCCCAGAGGAGCTTCAGAGAAGGGAGAGACACTAGCTATGAGGGGGATGCAGGTCCACATGGATGCTGAAGGACCCAGAATCTGGGAAGGTCACATAATAGGTGAGACCAGGAAAGAGTTGGGCTTTTAGATGATTCAAACTCTGTGTGAGTGGACTGTAGTGAGGACAGTGGTTTGGCAGCAATGGTAGGTGTGCCAGCTGGGTGCAGAGGCAGGTCAAAGCCTGTGGGGTTATAACAGCATGCAGCAGTGAGGCAAAAAGAGAAAGAATTTCTGTGTGCACTTGTGGAACTCCAGGTGTTTATAAGACACAGGGAGGGAAGGAAGAAAGTGCAGAGACTGTGTGCATGGGGATAGGTCCAGGTCTCAACATAGCCAGTCATTCACTGTGCTCCGAAAGTCACTCAGAGCTTTCCTCTGATCTAGGAAGAGAGAGGTGAGTGATTCCCCATGCCCAGACAGCATTTGGGAGAGGGAGAGTCTTCTGCCTCTGTCACAAACATTCATTTCCTTGAGGAAAGATGGCCACAGAGATTTGCAATGCTCCTGTGCCTTCAAAATTTGCAGTTCTATTTCTGGTGACCGGGGCATGCTTGGGGGTTCTCAGCAGGCATGTCAGTGACCTGGCACCCTGGGCTGTGAGTAACCCACAATAGGAAGAAATCTGTGTTCGGCAAGGGACAGGTAAAGCTGCCAAGAGAGGAAACTGGCTCCCAATCTTGTAAATTAGGTTTACACATTTGTATTTCCAATTCACATCACATGAGGGGGACCATTTAAAAATGTGCAGGCAGTGACACAGCAAAGCTCTCATCATTGCAGTGCTACATGGAGGACAGGAAAGCTGAATGTCTCTTCCTGGAAGAGAGAACAGATGGGGGAGATGATGTAAACCACTGGTAAGTTAGGGATCACCAGTCTGTGTGCTCCTGTGCAGAAGACACCACATATTACAGCCTACTGCTACTCTCCAGCTCATGAAAGCAGTTCTGGAGGGCTCACATTTGATCCTTGCACTGTTGGTCATGATAGCAAAGTTGTGCCATTTCCAGTTTCTTCTTGCGTCACGGAGATAACGTGTGTGTAACTACACAGACAGAGGTGAGATCTGGCAGATTGAGAGGCAGCAGAGGCTTACAATATAGGTCTTGTCAACGCACAGGCAGTGCAAAACACTGTAAGCTAGAGATCAATGCAAGCATGTGCATGTCGACAGGATTGGCATTCAACAGTGGCCTCAAACAGTAAAGCAAAAGTTATTCGAGGACTTTTTGGTCTGGATGAGAATGCCATTTGGGAAAGGTGCCTTGTTTCTACCAGAAACTGGCTGGCAGACTACAACGTTGATCATCTTGTTAGAGAGTGTAGTAAGGAAATAGAACATTATACAAATCTGAAGTATTTTTAAAAGTGGATTATTTGTGATATAATTAATGTTCAAAAATAACAATTTTTTCAAGAAAGGGACTTGACCACTTGCCCTTGGAATGACCATGAGTACTTGTAATAGCAGCGAGAACTGCGCTTTCGATGGGCAGGATCAGATGACTGCCTGGCTTGTGCTGGCTTGCTTTTTGACGTTACCTCTCTCAGTCAAGATGTGTTTCTAGTAATGGCCACAACAGCACTTGTGAGAAATAAATGTTTATAATGCTCTAGCTGACAACTGCTTGTGGTTGCTTACTGCCCAGACTGAACCACAAGCAAACACTGCAGGAACAAATATACATCTAATTTAAAAAGCCATGGTATATAGGGCAGACAAACAGCAGTGACTAGACTGACATGCACTAAAGCACAATCTCAGCACAGTGAAAAGGCATCCAGGCACAACAACTCTGTGTCGTGCATACTAGAAAACCATTGGAGAGAAATGTTGTTCTCAGCGGAAAGAAATGTAAAATGAATTAACAAAATGTCTCTGAAGGACAAAACCCTGCTGATGATTTAAATAACTGTTTTGAAACCGGCCTTTACCACAAACTGGTTTGTGATTAACAGAAAGAAACAAAGAAAAAGGCTAAAGAAACATGACAGAGATCAAGCCAAGCACTGCTACATCACAGCAAGCAACTCTTTTGATAAAAATCATTTTCTGAAATAGCCACCAAGGTGGTCCATGAGGCAAAACTACCCCTGATGTCTTTGCATTAACAACACCAATTACAGGAGTAGAGTTTGTAGTAGGAAAACTCACCTGTGCATAGTTTACAGAATGACATGCCAGTGAAGACATTACTGCTTGACCTGGCATATCACACAGAGGACCACAGCTCCCTTTGGCACCCACCAAAAGGATCATTGCTTTGTTTTCTTAAAACTTCATTTTTCCTTTTTTTTTTTTTCAGAACTTTATGCATTTTCCTCTGCTGCACACCAAGACAACATTATTTAAAAGAGCATAAATAAACAAAAGACTGAATAAGATTAATTAAGTAGAACCTCTGTGAAAAAGGGAGTTAATAAAAATCCAGGAACATTTTTACTAATGGGAGAAAAATCTTCTAAAAATGCAGGACTTAAAATAATGGGTACAGTAATACTTAAACAAAGTCTTTCTGCTTTTTTGCGGTGGAGCTGCTGCAACTGAGTTCCTCATATGAAGAAAGGCTGAGAGTGCTGGGAGAAGAGAAAGCTCAGTGGGATCTCATCAGTGTGTACAAATGCCTGAAGGGAGAATGCAAAGAAGACAGAGCCAGGCTCCTTTCAGTGTTGCCCAGGGACAGTATCAGAGGCAATGGGCACAAAGTGAAACACAGGAGGTTCCCTCTGAACATCAGGTAACACTTCATGGTCCTGGCCAACCAGCTCGAGGTGGTCCTGCTGCAGCAGGGAGGGCTTGAACAAGATGACCTCCAAAGGTCCCTTCCCATCTCAGCCCTTCTGTGATCCTGTCAGCTTAACTTCCGTGAGGAAAAGCTTTAGGGAAGTAAAATAAGTTGTCAAAGACCAATTTTTCAATATTAACAGTCCAACATGTTAAGTAACATGAGAACAACAGAGAAGGGGCTGTTGGAAAGGCTGTCGAACTATGGCATCTACAAAATGTCTAAAGACAATCTGATAAAGGATCCATGGAGTTCCTGGAGATTACTGATTCCCCATGGTCCAGACACTGTTCGGACTGAACAAAGTGGGAAAAAATTACTTCCATTTCTACGAAGTGAGCTGTTGCACAACAAGGATTGCAGGTAATAAAAGTGAAAAATCACAGGGTTTTTGTACAAAGAAGTTTTGGGTGCGTTCCTAGTAAGTGATTCATCTGTGTGTTTCTCTTCAATGTGTCATTTCCAGCACACCTATCAATGCAGCGTCAAATAGTGTAAACAAGAAATCCATACAAATGACAGTACTAGATAGATAAAGTCCTCCCTGGTTCAAGTGATCTGTCTTAGCAGAGACCAAAACATCTGGCAGTACTTTATGAGACTCACCATTTCAGAGATTCTTGAACAGGAAGTCTGCCATCATCTAAAAAGTTTCTGGATGCAAGGTTGATTAATACTGAGGTTGCTACAAAAAAACTATGTGTCAGGACATTCAGAAGACCTCTCTTAAAAGAGAGTCAAACTACTACTAGCTAGAGAAATAAGAAAGAATTAGATGTGTCATAACCACTAAATGAGACCATGTAGCAAAAGTAACCATGTCATATCTGTATAAAGAAAAATTACATCAACAGAGTTTGAAATAGAAGGCTGAACGTGAGTCTGGGTTAAAACACAGACTGCCAATAGAAAACTCACAGCATGATCAAGGATCCAAGAGCAGTGCAAATAGATTTGGAAAGAAACTGGAAAGGCTGACTGTTAAACATCTCTGTCCCACACATCCAGGTTAGATGTCTGTGATGACCCTCAGAGATACTCACCTGAGAAAACAGAAGATTGTGCCTCCTTTTCCAGGACACACACAAAGTTGCTAATGCTTCTCTATGTCTACAGAAGTAACCCAGTCCCTCATGGAATGAAATGGGATTCCCCACCTACAGAACCAGCCCAATGACCAGTGTCCAGAAAGGACATTTGGTGAACCAGGAATAGTTTGGTGATCAGAATAACACCCTTTTCCACTGTCTGACTTCTGTTTGCTGGACTGACTTTATCTCTAACGGTATTTTTGTTTACAGTCTTGATGGGCTCGTAAGTCTTCTGATAAATTAATAGAATGTCACGTTAACAAAGAAGGACCAGAATATGTGTCATTGAGGAGTCAGTTGTACTCCCACTTTACAGTGTCTTCTTCTTGGGTGAAAACAAGGAGATTTTTCAGGCACACAAGTGCTTCTTTGGGTTAGAAAGCACCAATGTTGAAGGGTGTGTGTGTCTCAAGGCCTCTCTGTACCTCCTCTACAGGATTAAGAAAAGATGTGACCTCTTCCCCTGTCAACTTTGCCTTCTGCACATCTGTAGAAACCTCACTTTTATAACTGAGTCACTGTCTAGGCCACTCGTACATGGCAGATAAAATCAGTCATCAGACTGGGTCTGTTTGCACTGGGCCTGCTGCAGGTCTCCAAGAGCAGACACACAAGCCTGCTTTCACATCCTTGCAGCCACAAAGACATAGGAGATCATAGAAATGGCTCATGTTCCCTCTGTGCCTGTCATAAGAAAAGCAGTGCCATGGGATGTGATGCTAGGTGAGCTCCCTGTGAAATATTCTTTTCTCACAGTGTTTCCATTCAGGGCATCTCAGCGTTTAACAAAGCAGAGCAGTTGAACTCTAGGTGCAAAGAAGAGTACTGGAATCCCAGCAGAATATCTAAATACATCCAAAGAGGAAAACCAGCTCTGGTGCTCACCAGCTGATCCCATCTCTATCCTGCCAGCAGGATGGATCCCGTGTTACTCCCAAAAGCAGGGAATTCCCATGCAGAACTGCCTCTAGTTGCTAACCCGCTGCATGAGTTTGCTTTTGATTTGGGATTAATTTCCAAGAGTGCCCATGTGGTTTTGTGTGGCTGTTTGTTCCTAAAATCACTCAGCCTGCCCTTTTGAGTTCTGCTTTTCTTCCTCTGGAAGATAGAAGCCTCACCAGGGACTGAGTCCCCACTCAAGTACTTAAAGATGGGATGTAAGTGGCTAAAACACAATTTTTTTTTCAAGAGGCTCATATTGTGTTCGTACTATTGCACACCTTTGGAAACAACCTCACTACAGAGCAAAGTCTCCACTTGCTAGATCCCACACAAACACAGACAAGAGTTAGTCTCTACCCTGTGAAGTCTGCATACCAGACAGCAGACAAGTTAAAAAGCTGCTGGCACAGCAAGACTGCCAGAGGAGGCAGCTGGAGAAGAGACAGGAGAGCCATCTTAGGGGTCGAGAGCAGAAATTGCCCTCTCAAATCTGGCATCTGTGCCCTGGCAGCTGCTCTGACCACTCAGCAGCAGGATAATCTGTGGTCATTGTATACCCACTGCCTAGCCCCTGTCAAGGACTTTTAACTGTCACAGTAAGGAGAAGTCTGAGCCTAGAGAGACTCTGACAGTGAGATGGAAGGGAGAAGGAGCAGACACATTCCCCTGCTCCAGCTAGCTACCTTTCCTCCCTCTTCATGGCTGACAAAATCAGGATCTATGGAGGGGCATGCTGTGTCGTCTGGCACCCAAGAGTACCCACAGCATCCTCTTGCTAATATCAGCAGTGGCAAATCTCATCACAGACACTGGTTGTCTCCACTCAGGGACTTTGTGGTGAAAAAGCAATAGCTGAGATGCTGTTGTTCATGTTGTGTGCAGCTACCAGCAGTCAGACTGCTTTAGGTGGCTGTTTTAGGCTCGTCTCAACACACTTGAGCAATCCCTCAGAGCAGAGACCCTCCTCCTTCTGCAACTTGCCTTTGCCATGGCCTAAGATGCACCACTGGGTGATGTAATAGTTTCTCTCCCCTACCTGAGCCCTACACTATCCCTAGTTGCGTATCCTCTAAAGTCTTCCTGTCCCTGCCAGAGATTAATTTATGCTTTTAATCATGTTCTTGGTAAATTTCAGCCAAGTTCAAACTACTTGTTGGGTCATAGCACTCCTATATAAATGTCTAATCCATAAATTTACTAGCCCTTGTGCTGATCTGTGACAGTGGTTTTGGTCTGGACAGGTGGGAATTGATAAATTTGTTCCTCTCTGAGGGGTGTTTTGAGCAATGAGAAATCCAGACAGCTGGAGTGACAGAGAGAAGAGCTGTACGTCTCTCTAAGGGCATTGCCCAGGAGCCTTGC
Organism: Antrostomus carolinensis; assembly: GCF_000700745.2. Taxonomy (NCBI): domain Eukaryota; kingdom Metazoa; phylum Chordata; class Aves; order Caprimulgiformes; family Caprimulgidae; genus Antrostomus; species Antrostomus carolinensis. The sequence goes on along the minus strand of NW_010310292.1, from coordinate 76,210 downwards.
TATGTATAAATACTTGCCTGAATTTCCACAAAATCTGTTGCATTATATATATTTGATGTGTACAAGAAGAGCAAATCCCAGGGACTGATTAATTGTAGGGTGAGAAATGTAAGTGCCTTTAATCTAGAAAAATGAAAAACATGTAGCCTTTAAGACTTCTTCTCTTGTACCAGGCTGACATGGAGTGTCTGTTGGCCTATTCTTGATCATTCGTCATCTACCTCTTTATTACCTTCACTTTGGTCTCCTGCATCCCTAATCTCTCCATGTATCAGATCCTTGCTTACTCCCGACAGCTCCCCAGCCCCTCCTGTTTTGGATCATTTGAATTGCCCTTCACTGGGCCTCTGTGATTTCTGCACTCCTCATTAATTACACCCTTCCTTTTTTCCCTCCTCATGTTTATCCTTCTGTTTGTATCGGCATACCTCTGCTTGTTTTACAACCACCTGGCAACACATGATGACAGGGTGTTGAAACAGCTTAGCTGGTAAGGGCTGAATAGCTGTCAAAATGCCATGTTAGCTACACAGGTGCTGCTGACTGAAGAATTGGCTCAGACATCCAGTCACCTAGAACAACACACATTCAAATTACCTTATTACTGAGCTGAGGGAGCAGGGAGATCCGCCTGGCCACAAGCATCACTACCTCCCACTTGTGTGGGTGTGAGCAGAGTAGTGGAAACTTTGGGGAGGTGAAGAGAAAAGCTACAGCCTCCTTCCCAATGTGATGCACACAGAGGAGTAGACAGGGCTTGGAAGAGGTGCTTTAAGCTGTTTGTTCACAGCACCAGCAATCATGTCACCATGAGGCTATGATCTCAATGCTGATCACATGCTAAGGAAGCCAGGCATGGAGGCTATTTCTGCATTCCATAGCTGCACTGAACAGCCCTCCCACCCACAGCTGCCTGGTGGCAGGAGCTGCTGTGCCTTTGGAAATACCCTCTGTCAGCTGAGCAGCGAGCCTAAGCAGCTACTGTGCTTGCAAAAGGGTCACTGGCAATTCTCCCGGCTCAAACTCAAATCCTATGTGACAGGACATACATGCAAAGACCACTTTATTTACCACTAAAACACACTAACCTTCCACAGTCAGTGGTACCCAGGTACGCAGATTATCACAGCTTGGTATCAGAGGTGGAAAAAGGATGTACAGAAGGACACATCTAATTGATCTAGGAGAGCAGCCTTACTGTTCAAGCAAACACTGCTTTCTGGGCTTGTGTCATCTTGCAGTCAAACAAGGCTTCTCTTCACTAGCAAATGTTTAACACCATCACTCACAAAGCAAATGTGCTGATGTAAACAGCTTCAGTGTTGGCTAGATTAACTACGCAGCACATTGCTGCACTGAGCTGGACAGAGCACCTTTGCCATGTCTGGGCTGCTGAGAATGTAGCCCATTCTGCCTCCACCACTGACAGAATGGGCTACAGCAGGCACTTCCCCTGGGCAGGGTTTAAGCAAGAAAATCTGCACAGCAGCCCTTCAGTCGGACACTAAAACAAGGATTGTGCAGTAACTTTTTGGTACTTTTGGGGCAGATGTTTTCCTCCACATTGTTAATTAGAGAATATATCTGTAAAGAATAGGTATAGTCTCCCAGAATAATGTTTTGCTGATTTCATCTCCTGAGCTCACACACACCCAAATGCATATGCAGTACCGAGTATGTGGCTGATTGCTGAATAAAGAGAAGCATTCAGGTAGCTGGTGCAAGGAACACCATGCAGCCATAAGCAATCAGTCTTTGGGAGGTTTGGATAGTTCAGGGTGTTTTCAATATACAGATGTACAATCTTTCTTTTACATTTTCGTAGCAGGATATTACTGCATATAGCCCTATATAGTACTTTGCACAACTGCACAGTAATTTAAGCAAAGTGAATTACAGCTTTTGTGGCTGGAACAATGCAAAAGATAGAAAGAGGGTTATAAATATGCATGCATACATGTATAGAAAGGAGCCACAAGATATTTAAGAAGTCAAAGGAGAGAAAAAAATATTGTTGGTGGTTTGAAGCTATAGTTGGGAAAAGATAAAAATCTAGCCATACCCATTCAAAATTACAGGTAGAATTTTTAGATAAGGATAAATTAATTATACAAGCTGGAACTGGGCCAAGACACTGTTATTTTCTATACTACACAACGTTATCATGTTTTAACATGCTTATAGCTAATTGAGTCAGAGGACACAATGCTGAGCACAACTTTCCTCTGAGAGCAGATGCAAACCAGCACAGCCCTCTCCAGGTCATTCTGGTCCTGTTGTCATGGGACATCATGCTTTTGAATGCAATTTTTTTAGGACCCCACTCACCACTAAATCAGTCGAGATCCAGTCTCTGACTGAGTACAACCATATTCAAGCACAAGGTATCACTGTCCTTCATGCTCTTGCAGACATTTGTGCCAATGTTTCAGTGGCTGACAAGGTGGCTCATCAGGACTCAGATATGGAAAACACCCCTGTGCAGCTGATGCTGCTGAGCAATGCAGGGGGACCTGCAAGCCCTCCACTTATATAGTGCTTTATTTGCACCTCATGTGGCAGGAAATGAGGGAAAGGGAAGGGAAACACATCATAGCCGTCTGTCAAGCTTCATTCTGTATTTTTGGTCCTGACTTAAAGCAGTGAGTACTTCTTATATCAATTGATCCTCCTGCAGAATCCTAGTTTCTCTCTCCCATTAAGACTTTATCCTATGCAAAGCACCGCAGCAATGACTTTTGCTTTAGGGTCCTCTAATAAGCCTTCCTAATTTGAGAATAACAATGACTAAACGATTCACATTCTGCAGATCAGTCAAGGAAGAGGGCAGCCCAGGACAGTAGAGGTTGGGGAGGACACTAATATGTTTTAATTGCTTGATAAGCTTTTGCTTGTCCTCCTGGGACAGAAAGAGGTCTTCTTGCTCCACAAATTTCACTGACAACACATGACAGAGCAGTTTCATCCCCCATACCCCACACAGGAGAACATGGGATCTGGCACAGGACCCTTACTAGAGCAACTCCTTATGACGAGCAGCTGAGGGAACTGGGGTTGTTTAGCCTAGAGAAAAGGAGGCTGGGGCGAGACCTTATCGCTCTCTACAACTACCTGAAAGGAGGTTGTACCAAGGTGAGTATGCATCTCTTCTCCCAGGTAACTAGTGATAGAACAAGAAGAAATGGTCTCAAGTTGCTCCAAGGGAGGTACAGATTGGATGTCAGGAAAAATTTCTTAACTGAAAGGTTTATCAGGCAATGGAACAGGCTGCCTAGGGAGGCGGCTGAGTCACCATTTCCGGAGATACTTAACAGACGGGTAGATGGGGTGCTCAGAGATATGGTTTAGTAGTGGGTAGGTACGGTTCAACTTGGTGATCTCAAAGGTCTTTTACAACCAAACAATTCTATGATTCTGACTGGATTTCTGCATAACTTGGGATTAATACTGAAAAGATGTGAGTAGATAGCACTTAGGGAGATGAAGGGCAGCACACCCAGTTGCACTGAGGGAAGCATTCAGGAAACCTGACCACTCCTGGTGGGTTGAGTCCATTTGCCAGTGTTTTCTCAGGGACACCCCCAAGTGGTGCTGCACTTAGCAGAGGAGAGTGGGTGTCCAAGGCAGGCACACAGGAGCAAAGCTCCTTCCCAGCTACAGCTGCACTGACAGTGCTGCGGAGAGTGTCAGGAATTAGATCCTGAAGGATGGCAGAGTGGCTGTGTTTTGGGACAGATGTGCAGGGATCTCTTTACAGTATTCAAGGCAATGTCAGCCACTCCACTCACAAGCACCTTTGATTCCAGCTACATTTTTTCACCAAACATACACATTATTTTCTGACTCCTTTTGCAGCTTATTGATCTGCCATTGAGTACAGGCTGTCAGGAGACGCCTCAGACAGTAGAACTCATTACACTTCCTTCTGTTCCCTTTTTACATCACTAAGCCCTCCCTTCCACTGTGCCTGACATTTTCAGTTGTCCAACAGCAGAGAAGTTGTCCCAGAAGGGAATCCAAATCCCACCTCTGTCCTCAGGGCCTGGCACTCAGTGCAACTCATTGGTAAGAGAGACATTTACCCCCAGTCACCCCTGCCACCTCAAATTAGACAGCAGCAGTGGGCTTTGGTTGACTTACCCTTAGCTGTCTTCCAGTGATGTCCATGGGTCCAGACTCCCAGCAGAGACCTGCCCAGGCAGTAAGTTTTTTGAGACATTTTTCTGAGCCAAAAGAAGTGTCTATTTGGAGAAGATGTAAATCCTTCTCCAGCTTCTATTGACTGGACTGAGTCTAGATGCTAACTGGTTTCAGTGAAAACCTAAGCATATAGCTGAGATTTCAAACCCTCAAGCTTAGGTGAGCCCTAAACACATGTGCCTGCTCACACCCACACATATATATACACCCAGCAGTGCCAATCATCTGGGCAATTAGCAAGAGAAATGCTCATCCAAGAGTAGTTGTGCCCCACACACCAGGTTTAAGCAAGCATAGATTATGTTTGAGAAATGCTTCTTGCTGTGCCATGACCAAAGAAAGAGCCTTGGAGATGTCCCCTGTTAGACACCAAATGCTAGGAAGGTGCATCCCCACCTCTGTGGCAAGGGTAGCAGACCCTGGATGGAGCAGTGAATAGCCCTTTTTGATCATTATCTTTAAAAGCTTTTCTGTAAACCTGGGATCTTCAAAGAACCAAAGGGGTCAGTCAATGCTGATAACACCAGAATAAATCTGTATTGTCAAACTTGAGTATCGTTAGTGATAATGTGATTATTCACCCCCAGATTTTTACCCATTTTTTCATAGCTAGTTCCGAGCTACCAGATTCTGGCAGAGGTGAAAGTAGAAAAAAAAACCTAGAGGGGAAAACTAATCAATCTCTTTACAGTACCAGACCAGGAGATTCAGAGAGAGAACCTGATTTTTCAGTCCCTATCTCATTCACTGATAGCATCTCCAGACTTCTTAAAAATCATTCGTTTCAGCCAAAGCACTGTCAGTTGAGCCATTTGAAAAGTTCTGGTTGGATTTTATTTCAGTGAAATTTACAGAAATAAAAACCTTCTGAGAAATATTTTTCTACTCTTTGAATATTTTAAAAATCCTTTTTGATTATTATCTTTGCTTTTCACTCACACACTCTATTTAGTTTCCTGTTTGGACTGTTTTTATTCTATTAGCAGTTTTTAAGTGTGCAGCTTAGCCAAAAGGTGAATATTTTCAAACCTGAAACTAATTGGCAGATATTTATTTTTTCAAAACAGAACTTGGTCAATTAACGATTTCAGTAACAAAAAAAGGGAGGAAATGCTATGAATGATATTGAAGGAAGTGGAAAATCTCCCTGTTTTGAAAAAGCAAAACCATGAAACTGTTTGAAATTTTCAAACGGTTCACATTTTCCCTGCCCCTCCAGCCAAGACTTAGTTTGGGCTAGAAATCTAGTGAAAGACCCCCTTTCCTTTAGCAGATGAAGTAGAGCTAAAGTTTCAATGACCTAAATGATATTTCAGCTATGTGTTGGAAGTTAGCCAGTTTTAGTGACATTGTCCTGCATTTGAGTGAGAATTAATGCAACTCTGTCCCAGACCTGGAAAACAGATTTTTGTTTTCTTAACAAAAAATATCAGGTTCTGTCAGAATTGGCCCAAAACAATCACATTTCATTTTTGCACTAAGCCACTGTCAAAAAAAAAAAAAAAATTCCCTGTCAAAAAGGTGCTGTTTTAAACTCAGAAATAGAAGGGTGAGCACCTCTGCCTTAGTAACAAAAGCACATGGGCTGAGAATGAAAAAAAAAAAAACCAAACAAAAAGCTGATATTCCCCTTTTTTTTTGCCTTCTGGTATTACTAAGGTCACTATTGCACTGGTGGATTTTGAGTTTGGGATGGTCACAAGACCATCCACACAAGCAGCTGAGTCATTTCACTGCAGCAAGCCCAGTGACTTACAGCTGATAAGAGCACGGGGCAGGTACCTCAAGGGACACAGAGCTGTGACAATGGAAGCCTAGAGCTGAGGCCTCCCACTGCACCCCTCAGAGAGGTGACCAGTTGGGCTTTAGATAATGTCCCACTTCCTTTGGTGATGAACAGCAGTGCTGGCATGACCTACTGTCTCTCCAGCTTCATATCAAAATCAAGCATTGAGACTTTCAGTCTCTCCTGTGCTATTATTGACTTACCTTTCACAGTTTGCACTTAACTTCTAGGATTCTCAGTAGGCACATAGTTATGTGTTTATGTATATACAATCCTCTTTAGCTTTACATCTACTAGCCAGGGATTTTCTTTCCCTGGCTCATAATTTTGCTCCTCTTATCAGTTATCTGCATTTACTAATGTTCTGTCAGCTGTTATGAGCTTCCTTGGCTGAACACTGCTTTTCCTGCTCTGAATCTGCCTTGCTGCATCTGAGTTTTACTGTTGTGTTCCACCCTTTTAATTGCACCCTACAGGTGGTCTAGCATCCTCTGACTAGCTCAGCTAGTCCATTTTTTTTCTTTTTAGCTCTCCTAAAAATAACTGACTACTGTCTCACCATTAGAGGTGACCCACTGCTCTGAGTTTGCAAAACCTGCCACTTCTTTGCACTTCTTTATAAATAACCTTTTTGGCCTTTTCTGTTGGTTGAAACCAGGGTAACCTCTGCAAAGATCCACTCTTACTTCTTCCCCCAACCTCCCTGTAGTCTTGGAAGTTGTGATTAATTGTTGGTGCAAAGATGAACTGACATCATTGGAGACTTCCCTACCATCTTTGCCACACTGTCCTCTATAGCCTCAACCTGGAGTTTGTTTTATGACAACAATGCGCCAATGCCTTGTCACTTGCTGGCCTGGCAGGAGGGATTCAACACAGCTCAAAAATCCTACAGATTTTTTAGCAGTGTTATCAGCAGCTTCATGGTGGCCTTCAGTATGCAGCCCCTAGACAGTTTCTAGGAGATGTGAGGAGAAATTCAACCCATGTACACAGTTTTTCATCCATGCCTCTGCCTTGGCATGTGTTTGTGCTTCTTGAATGTGAAAGGTGTTAGAAGCTATTCCTTCATCCACTCTCACCAGGTAACCCCAAGACAGCAGGCTCAACACACAGCTATTAGTGACTGCCAGGGGAAGAGCCCCTCTCAAATGACATTGTATTCCTAATTTCAACTAATTGCCATTCAGGCTTTTAAAACATCACAGATACAGCAAAATACCCATGCATTCTCCAAGTTAAGAATAAAATTAACAAAGACAACCAAGAAAATATTCTGATTATGGGTTCTGATTTTTTTTTTTTTAACCCTGATATTCTGTGGTAGGTTTCTTTATTTTTGAATATAAAGTGACAGAAATAATTTGTTGTTAGAAAAGAGAAAGTATCTTTGACTATTTACAGGTTTTTGTACATCACAAAGATTTTAATGGTTTTTGTTATTTTTCTTCTTTTTTTTTCTTTTTGTTTTCCTCCACATCCTTTAACAATGCTGAACTGGAAATCTCAACAGTTCACAAAAACCCTCTTCCCCAAAAACAAACCCCAGTGAGAAACAAGAGAAATCAAGGGGAAAAAATCAACTCCTTTCATAGTTCTTCAGGAAATCCATTTGCTTAAACATATATATATATATATATACTTTTTTTTTTAAAGTTCAAACACCAAAATTCAAGAAAGAAAAGAAAAAATAAAACAAAACCAAGTGTCTTCCCCACCCCCCCTCCAGAATCTGTTGATCCCTGCTTGTCCAAAATCAGAGTTATTTACAGAAAGAAGAACCGGAGGGGAGTGAGGGTGTAGAGAAGAGAAGGATGAGGTGGTGACTGGTGGAGGAAAGACAGTAGGATTAGGGCCTCGGAGAGATGAGGCAAGCCTGAGTTCGACTGCGCTTTCCCTTAGGAAAACGCTACACTGGGGAAGTATCCACAGTGTCCCCTTGCCCGCCCTCTTCAGTGCAAGGGTGCTGCCTTTCTAGGTTCCCGTCTCAATGCCACACCAGGTGCTCAGTGGTCATCACTGCCCTTCTCCCCACACCCTCCCCATGCCAGCCAGCCAGCCCTGAATGTCCCCAGCCAAAGGTACTACAGGGAGCAGAGTCAAGCACCTCGAGGGTCTTCACTGCACCCAGCTGAGCCTCTTCATAAGGATCAGTGCCAAGGTAACCAGGCCATGACTGGCAGCAATGTTTGCTGGCCCTTTCCTTCCCACTGGCTCCCTTTGCTGCTCAACCATTTCACTCCAAACCTAAAGTCACTGAACATGCCACTAAACCATGTGTCCACATGAGCCTGACCCCAGAGCCACAGCATTACATGAAACTCATCCTGTTGCCAGCTATCCTTGGCATCCTCTTCTATGTCATGACTGCAGCTCATCGGCAAGTAACAGGTGCTAAGGAAAGACTTCTCCACAGAAAATCCAGCTTTGACCCCTGGTTCCTCCTTCCCTCTCTGTCATATCCTGACTCCAGCTGCAACCTGCCGGAAAAGTTCTGCCAAACAAGTCAAATATTACATTGCACAAAATGTAGGTTATGTTGCAGATGTGAGCCTGCAATTTACACATGATTTGTGTGTATTATAATGTATTAATCAGGAAACACTATGTAAATGTGTGTAAATGCAAACCACGATCTTAAATCAGTTTTGCATAATACAAGTAAACAAATTAATCTCCCAATGCTCTTGTAAATATTAATAAAAACTTGACATTAAGCACTAAGTTTAGATAATGTTACTGGATGAGAAAGCAGTTTTGTATGCCACATGTGCCCTTGAAATGCAAAAGAGTAAATTTTACATGTCCAAGACATGCATGTTCTTGAGAACTCAAATCGCTACTTGTTGAAAGTCATGTAAGCTCCACTTTTTCCATCAGCAATTACTTTTTAAAACACTGCCTCCTCCCTGGAGAGAGTAAACCATCCAAAATTAAATGTAAGAAACCCTTGAATATTTGAAGAGTGGCAGTGACTCTGGAAGCAGGAGTATGCATAATTTAAAGGGGTACTGTCAAGACAGACCTAAAATTTTGGAGCAGTTATGATGCTGGAACTTGAACCAGGCTGAACTGTAACCCTAGGAAAACTGGTTTTATCATCCTAGCCTTTTGAAGGCAAAAGGAAGCTAGGATGACAAAAGTCAGCCTCTGTCCAGTTGCATGTTTGTTTTCAGTTCAAAGCATCCTGCAAGGTTTGGAAGAAAAGCCCAAGAAGAAGCTGGCCAGGAAGTTCAGTCACTATTCAAACAAAGCAGGTTGTCTTGGACAAAATTCATCAAGAGATGCCAAGTTGGCTGAACACTGCATGGTACAAAGAGGTTCTTGATGAAGCCTCTCTGATGTGACAGCCTGAGGTGTTACTGCACACTGGTGGGACCAAAAAAGGAAATTATTTTCTACGAGATGTTTTGACAGCCTCCCTGTAAAAGCTAGAAGTTTGTAGCAGCCTAACAAAAGCAGCAGAGGGATGCTTAAGCCTACTTGTGAGGAGTACAATAAGATCTTGATGTGCAAGATTCTAAGCAAGGGAAATGAGTTGCATTTTGAATCTTAATGGAGACTCTGTGATCAGGTCAGAGAAGCCAGGTCAGGTGGCAGCAAAGGCTGAGCCCCATGCATTGCATGCACCCCAAGAGAGCCTGTACAGCACAGCACCTCTCTGGATCAAGCCCATAGATGCACTTCCTCATGCTACCTGTAAAAGTAGAGCTAATTAAAAATCCACAGAGAAAACTACCACAATTTGTGGTTCAGATTCTCTTTGTCCAAGGCTGGGACGAGGTACAACATCCTTGAGGCTCCGCCCAATGGAAAAAGGGAAATGAAGCTGGAAAACCAGAGCACTATCAGAATAACAAGATTTCTCACCAAACTCATCCAAAGCAGAAGCTGATTGCCCTGGGTATGGCTTTGCAAATAGCTGTCACCCCTTCATGACCTCCAGAGGGATAGGAAGAAGAAAAAGATATCCTGCCAGGTACTGAAGTGATGACAGGCAAGTCTGTGGCCTGGTAGACTCCTCCTATATGGACTGTAGACTCACCTCCTCACTGTTCCTCTGCCTGTGCAGGAAATTCTTGTCCCCTTACCGAGTAGGAGGAGGTCAACTGGGTGATGTTTGCACAGCGCTGCAAAGAGGGGAGTGTTTCTTGCTCAAATCTCAAAAAATAACAGGCTGAGATGCTGAGTGAGACCCTTCAGTTTGAGGTCCCAACATCCCAAATCATGTCTCCCAGCACGAGATTCCTGCACTGCTTCTGACCACAACCCAGAGAGATTCCTGCCCTGTTTTCTCTGAGCAGCAACCATGAACACAATATTTTTGCATATGAAAATGCTAATGTCCTCCTGCCCCTTGGCTTTACCACAGTTCATACAACATGCCACATCAAGCCACCTAGCCTATTGTATGTCTGGATGCCTCAGTTATTTCCCCTATAAAGCATACATGTCTCTTTTAATATCAAGAAAATTAGATGCAAATGCATGTAAAATTTCAGGATATTTGCATAATATATGTAAACTCTGGCATCTGTCAATTTACTTGTTAATGCAAATGCTAATATTAACATATTTCAGTTTAGCATCAAAATTGCAAACTCTTTGAAGTAAGAACTATGGCATTGCAAAGCACAACGGACAAATCTTGTTTGAAAACAGGACCAAATGTTTTTGATCAATTTTATGTCAGGGTTTCACCCTGCTGGCAAAGCATTTCACTTTACTTGCTGCTTCCCAGATTAACGACTGATACTGACACTGTCCATCTCCACAGCAATAGTGTTGTTTTTAGGAGAGACGTAGTCATTTTGACCAACACAAAAGTACTCCTGAAGTCACTAGTCACTGCTTGTATTCAACATGCATCCCCAAGCGCACCTTTCTGACTAAATCCTGCCCAATGTGCTACCTACTTCCCCCTCTGTGGCAGGTGCTATCAAAAAGGGCGGGGGGGAGCGTGCTCCTGCACCCTCTGAAGGCAGCTTCACATCCTCAGCTCAACCCAGAGCATCCTTCAGGAGCAGTTGCTAGTCGAGATTATTATCACAATATTTTAGGCTCAGGAGAGCTCAACTAGTTTCCCTAAGCACTATTGGCTTTCAATGATATGGGATTTGTTTTAATAGATCTCTCAGGTGCTTCTAAAAAATCATTCCCTACTTGAGGCAAACATGGCACAAGCATTAACTAATTATTTCTTCCCAACGCTCAGTGCTGCTGGCCTCTAGGCACCTCAGATACCCAGGATGTGTGGTAAGGTGACTTGAACAGAGCCATGCAAGCCCCAGGTGCCTGCGTCTCTGGACTCATGGCTCATCCCTTGAGCCTCAAGTCGCAAAGACACTCTGCCCTTTACGGCAGAAGTTGTACTATTCCCCCAGCAAAAGGATGTAGAGACACACCCAGAGCCTGTCTGGCACCAGCCAAGGATCTGTCTTATTCTGCCACTGCAAAACAATACCCTACACAGAGACACAATAGCCTGAGTTTCACATAAGGGATGAACCTTCCCTTTCCCCTTTTTCAGGAACTTTTCCCTTGTGAGCAGGGGAATAGAAAAGGAGAAAAACAGCCCCTTCTTTCCTGCTTAGATGCAAGTCTATACACCAATCTTGAAAGAGTGGCGAGCCCATGGTGTAAGTCACTTAGCATTCCAGTGTGCGTCCCTTCTGCTAACAGCGCAGCAGCAACTCGCAGCTGAAGGGCAATCGCTTACCCAAAGCTTAACCTTGCAGCTGGCAGGCCTCGGTCTCTTGCCTCCTCAGCAAGGAGAACTAATCAGAGAGCCACAAAGACAAGTCCAAACTGTCATGCTTCTCCAATTTTAATCTAATGCCTCAGATAAGAAAGTGGCCATGAAGTCCTTACTCTCTGCATATAAAAAAGGGACAGCAAACTGGGCTGCCACTACAACCCAGAGAGAGCTCTGAAGTGGCTTGGGGAGGAAGGAGAGCATCTGAACGGTTAGTCCCTAAGCAATATGAAGCTGCAAAGCTAGGAGAAATGGCTGGTTCATTACAACTGGCTCTCTTTGGTCCCAAATGGGATGCTTTCACCTGTGTGTCAGCCTAGCAATGCTCACCTCCCAGAGCTGAAAAAGGAGCATCTGTGTGCAAAAAAGGGCCACCAGAGCCCATGGAAGTACATTTATCACTTGGAAAAGCCCCTATGTATGGGAGGCCAAAGCAGAGCCCTGAAATTGTTCACTCCAACAAGTGAAGAACATCAGCTAATATATCCCAGGTATGGGATATGCATCTTTGTAGATGCCTTTTCTGTAACTACAAGTCTAGTCCCTTGTTTAAATATCAAAAAACCACATTAAATAGCTCTTCTTCACTGACAGAAACCTGGCTTCCTGGTGGACCATGCAAATCATTTGTGAGGGCAAACAAACCCAGCAGCGCTCACATTAACAAGGACACAGAGGTGCTTCAAGGAGAGCATCTAGGGCTTGTATGTTCAAAAACTCCAGACTCCTGTCCTTCTTGTATGTGTGTACAGGAAGAACTTCTGCCCTCCCTCTGGCCTGGTTGAATGATCTTAGAGGTCTTTTCCAACCTAAATGATTCTGTCATTCTAATGTCTACCTTGAAAGACCTGAGATCTGCGCAGTGAGGTGCAGAGACAAGGTGGGCAAAATGCAAGCTGTTACACTTTGTCCTTAGGCCCTCTGGGTCTAAGAGAAGAGATGATCCCACTGCTTCAGGTCAGGGAAGGGAAGGTGAGTGAGAGCAGAGGCTGGAGTAGAAGAAAGCGCCCCGGCTGAACTTCCACCTAGCATAATGCATGACCAAAACCCCATTTCCAGACTCTGAGACATTGTGCTTGGAAATCTGAATTTTCAGAACATTGGCCAAGTTTCTTCTTTAGCTGTGTTCCTCTCTACTTCCAGGGATTTGCTTTCAAAATGTGTTCCACTCAGACCCATATTTCCAGGACATGTTTTTCATCCTCCTAACACCCTGTGTGGCAGTTATCTATTCTTCTCCACTACCGCCATTCCTCTGCAGACATTTCCTGAAGAAAGGCAAAGCGCCCAAAGCTGAGGTTTTCATTGTGACTTTATCTTGCTGGAGGTAGCATTTTTGCTGTCAGGTCAGCAGCCTGGGCTCTGATGTGCACCATGCTCTTTCAGCACTGAAGCTGAGGTCCCTGCAAGTGCTTAGTCCCTTGCCCTGTCACCTCCCTCATGTCCTCCATGGGGCATCTTACTGCCCAGGAAAGAGAGACTACCTCTCAGATGGAGGAGACAAGAAGACCTGGGGGTCATAAAGCCATGTTGCTGCTCTTGCTCCATGATGCATTCTCTACCTAGTGAGCACATACCATGCACCAGCACAGCATTACATGGTCACCCACACATCACCCTCTCCCTGATTCCCCTTTTCCTACGCTTTCCTGCTGCTACCGCCTTGGTCTCTGATTCTGCTAAGGGCATGCGTATAAATAGAAGGCTGCTGGTAGAGCACCAGTCACAGGATGATTGTCCAGGCTAAAGGCAAGAAGCTCCTTGTGATTCACCTTATTGTGTTTGAGGGAGCAAATGCCAGCCAATAACGCAAACACAGAGTTAATCCACAATGGCCACAAATGTAAGATATCACATTCTTTGAAAGGAAGGCAGCTGGAATAGCCACATCACTGGAGGGAAGTAAGGTAAGCAATACCCCTAAGTTGTCTGTAATGATTTCTCAGCCCTCATGGTTCATTGAATGATATAGAACAGTGCTAGCTTCCTCCCATAAGGGAGCAAGGGCCCCTTTTCTTAACATGCAAGGACAGGAGGCCACAGAGGCATACTCTTTCTCACAGTACATCAATCTTGCTAGCAAGATTTGATGGCGAGAGGATGGGAATAGGAGATAGAACAAGTGAGAAGAAGGGTAAATAGCTAGACTGGAAGAACAACATAGATTTATAACTAATAATGACAAAAGCTTCACAAGGCAGAGGAAAATCACTCACTTATTCTCTGTAAGAGTCAAAAAGCAAAAAGATAGTGCATGGGATAGGGATTGGCAACAGGCAGAGACAGGCTAACTCAGACCTAGATAAGCCAAGGTTGCTTCAGGATTTGGTCTTTCTTATAGTAAAAGGACTCTCCCTCTCTCTCATCCACCAAGAGGTAATGTTCCCATGGATCTTCTTTCACACCTGTATCTGGGCCTCAGAATTCAACAATCCACCAGTCAAGTTGGTCTACACTACCACTGCCTCCAGGTCCTTCCTGTCTACTCCACCCAAGACCACCTTGAGTAGAAGACAAGGTTTTGACCCAGGGTTCTTTTTCTACACACTACTGGAGGAGTAGTCTAAGATGATCTTGAGTCTTTACTAATTTTCATTCTTTTCAGTCAGTACTGAACCCATATTTTGAGCTATATGGTGTACTGTCTTTTCCCTTTCTTTCAGTCTATGATATAGAGGACACTCAAATGGCAAAGACAGGAGCAACAGAAAAGGTCCCCTGCTAGCTGATAGGGCAGTGTTTTAATGATTCCATGAGACATGAGAACATGAGGGATAGAAGATGAAATTCATATGCAGGAGGTCTGATTCACTCAGGCACAAGGAATATTTTCAAGACAGAAGAGAGAGAGCAACCTACCAATTTTCCTGGGACAGACCGGAAACCAGCACCTCCTGTCCTCTGCCAATTCAAAGGAGAGATACCTTGATCCATAGCTGGGTGGGTTGGGTGCTACCACCTCCTCAAGGGCAATCTAGTGTTCCAGCACCTAGCGTCAGTGCCCCTAAAGGAGGCAAAGGGCTCTGACACCCCACTTCCTTCAGGGGAGCAGAGAATTGCCACCATCATTTCTAAGAGGGACTGGAGTGCTAAGACAGCGTACTGTTTTGTCTGGAATTGGGAGAGGCAGTCTGTTTCCTTTATGAAATCTCATTTTCTTTCTTTCTATTTTTTTTAAAGACAAATGAAGAGTGGTGCCAATTTATCCTGCAAAAGTACACTACCTTGTTCTCTTACTCATGAGGAAACGTGAAAAGACCCTGCTTTAACTCCTGTGCCAACATAACAAAAACCAGGACTTTGTCAGCCCTTCGTTAATGTCTTACCTCCTTCACACCTGCTTCCCCAGTACTGCAAACTCAACTACTCAAAAAACATAAGCCAAGCAGAAAAAATTCATGATTGCTGTTAACACTCGAAAGCAATTCATAGCCATTTTCGATTTGCTTTTGGGGGTTTTTTTGAGTTTTTGGGATTCATTCTGTTCTTATTTTAAAGATTTTTTTTCCACAGCAACGAGAGGTAAAAACACCTTTTCATATAAAGTATGAGTTGAGTTTTTTCCTTTTTTTTTTTTTTTACATAATCACAAGACTCCAGTTACCAAGACTGAAGAAAAACATTATGTATTGTGAAACTCACAGTAAAAGCCATGGCAGTAGCACCCCTCTCTCATAAACCACTGCTCCTCTCTTCCTTCTTTTCCCTCAACAACTAAACAAAAACACCCTCTGGACAGCTTTTATTCTTGATCATTTTATTTTGGTGGTTTTCATGCTACATAAAAATTAGTTTTTATATCAAAAAATTATTCACAATATTTCCAAAATAGTTCAAGGTTTTTTTTTCCTTTTTGTGTTTTTTAAATATTTTTAATGTTTTTTATTTCTTTTTTTTTTACTGCAGCTAGGGTTACAAAACATCCCATTTCCTCTCGCCACCACCAATTCACTGTCAGTTCCTGTTTACATTTGCATATGTAAAAAAAAAAAAAAAGAACAAAATTTTTTTATCATTAACTTGAGAAATAAAAAGTCATTTGGCACTCATGTCTCTGTGGCTCTGATTTTCACCAGTGGAGTGGCTGGAAGTAAGTGTGCATGTGTGTGTGTGTGTGTGTGTGTGTGTGTGTGCGCACGCATATGCGTGCATAAAGGGGATGAGGAGGAGGCAAAATTTAGGCAAAGATGGTCTCAGAAGTGGATAGGATATATCTGCTGTGTGCAACAGCTTGATGGGTGGCCAGGTTCACCACAAGATACCAACAGCTCAAGAGAAGAGGAGGTAGCAGTGTTGGGCAGTAGAAGACTTACACTAGAGGTGAGTATTTCTTTTTTTTTTTTCTTTTGGTTGATAGACTGAGCTCATCAAACATGCTCTCCAAAGTAAATGTACATTAGTTAGAAAGCAAATATAGCTGAAGCTGACCTGTGCCAGCTCTAGAGATGCTACCTGCCCCAACCCGAGTAGACACAACAGTCCTTCACTACTGCTCTCAGCCACTTCCAAGTGCCAAAGGATGAAGGTGCTGGGCTTTCCCTTAGGTGTCATGACATCGAGAGATGATCAGATATCAATGCACCAAATTTTACACCTACTTCATGGTCTGTGATACTCTGCTCAGCCTTGAATGGCATCGTCCGAGTCGAGGGTCAGCCCTACCGACTTGTAGGAGAAGCAAAGCTAAACCCCTCTGGCCCATTTAGGGTCATTCATTTATCCCTGTTGCAGACCTAGGCGCCTCGCTCCTGCTCTGGCATTGGAAGGGCTGTGCAGGGATCAGTGAGCCATCTTTCCCTGCCTGCCCTCCAGCCTGACCCACAACATGTACAAGTCAGAGGATGATCTCCTGTGGATGCTTGTTCCCCTCAGCAGCCACAGGGTCCTTGTCCAAGGAATGGCCATGCAAACCACCAAAAAGGGGCCCTTCTCCCTCCTCACCTGGGCAATCCTACACAGCTTCAGGAGGGCAGGACCCAGGGGTCAGACGCCCTCCCTGCCTGCTACCCGCCTCACAGCAGGCTTTGGGGCAATGGCCAAAGCTCACTGGATAAACTTTTTTTCTTTTTTTAAGGGAAAAAAAGAAAAAAAGAAAAAAGGTAAGAAAAAGAGACGGAGTACCAAAAAAAACCCCCCAAACCCCAACCCCAAAACCCACCTGTGCAATGGTTAAATAGTTTCCCTTCTGTGACTCCGCAGGGAAGTCAGTGAAAAGCTACTTCCCAAAAGGCTGCTGCCTCCTCTATACACCAGCCCTCGCCTCCAATTACAGGTGGTGCTTTGGCCACTGGCAAAGAGACGTTTCAAGATAGCCCTGCCATTCAGGAAAAACACATACAAAGGAAAGACTCCAAACACAGCTGAACCATACAAACAATAACTGCACAGAACTGAGGTCTCGGAAAGTTGTATTGCTGAAAACACCTCCCTGCTCCCACTAAAAGGACTGTGTAAACAAACAAACGAACAAAAGAAATCAACAGCTAATCAACAAACATATATTTTTTCCCCACGTTAGAAATTTTGAAAATGCAAAGCTAAAAAGAGCAGTTTACTGCATTTCTGACCACATGTGAGAAAATGTCTGCTCCAAAGATAAGAAAAGCAACCAGACAGGTAAAGAGGCCTCCAAAGCTAGCAGCTTTCTGTATTAACCTCCGCACAAACCACAGTTTAGTGGGAAGGTCATTTCCTACAGCACCTCTTGAAGGCTCCAGCTTGCTAGGAGCTTTTAGGTGTATAGCATGTTGATAATAGTAATAATATTTAAAATACACACACACATGTACATGCACTCACACAGATTTATCTTCTCTTCCATAAAAGACAAGC
>NW_010310292.1:49193-58608 GCF_000700745.2 Antrostomus carolinensis | reverse complement strand
GGCTGAACATGGAAGAAAGCAGAGGAGGTGGACAGATGTGGTCTGATAGGAGTCACTGGAGTCCACAGATTATTCTGTTACATTTTGTACCTATAAATAAAAAGAAACCATCAAAGAGACCCAGTGACACCAGCACTAAAGGGCTGGTTAAGCAGATTTAAGATAGTGTAGATCATGAAGGCCCTAGCCCCCAAGTGTTGCTCCTTCCTTATCTGACTAGTCATGACATCACTTCATCAGGTCCCAATTATCTTTTCTTACTGCTGGCAGAGGACAGCAGTGTCTCATTCAGCAGTTTGGCCAGTTAAAGTGCTGTGCTGGTTGGCACTGTAGGGCCCTCCTAGCTGGTCATCCTTTCTGGTGCTACCAGCATAGCAGTCTCTCCTGGAAATGAATGGGATGGAGAATGGCTGCAGAAAGTTCACTCCTTCCCACCCTCCCTATTTACTGTTCCCTCTGAAGTAACTGAACCCCTCCAGAGCTTGGGATTTGCAAGCTCCCTACGCAGTTCCAAGCAGCAATGGTAAGGTTACAAGGGCAAGTAGTGGTAGAAAAAGAGGCAATGGTTATAAACTGGATGAGAGCAGATTTAGATTAGACATTAGGGAGAAATTCTTCACTGTGAGGGTGGTGAGACACTGGAACAGGTTGCTCAAAGAAGCTGTGGATGCCCCCTCCCTGGAAGTGTTCAAGGCCAGGCTGGATGAGGCTTTGAGCAACCTGGTCTAGTGGAAGGTGTCTCTGCCATGGCAGTTGGGGTTGGAACTGGATGATCTTTAAGGTCCCTTCCAACCTATACCATTCTATGATTCTATGAGGTTCTTCTAAAGAGTGGGAATGGGAGATCAATTCACCACAGCTCAGCTTTTGCCTATGTCTACTTGACACAAGAACAAGAAAGGACAGTCTAGTGCTTGCTTGCAAGTGGAATTTCAGTGCTTGCATTGCCCTAGGATGCAGCAAAAAGAAATAGCAAGGGAGCCTCTTGTTTCAGTCACAGGACAGATTGACCAGATCTCTCCCAAAAGATCTTACCAGTTAGTGCATGATTGTCTTCCTGCTCCACCTACCAGTTAAGGCTGAAGTAGGTAATGAGTGTGGCACAATGGTTTAGAAATGTGGCACAGAGGATTCAGCACAGAAGTGAATGAATGCATGGAATGGGTTTCTTGTGCTATATTCAAACCACCTCCAGGAGGAGTCTGCATCTCAGCCTTGTCACTGATTCAGAGCTGGTCCCCCTGAGTCCAAACAAAGCATGCCAGGGCCTACCAGGTATGCAAGAGCAACAACAGGGTTGCCAAGGTACCTACAGGTACTCATCACCTGGCTTTAGCAGCTTACAGCTTCAAATACTTTCTTCAGCTCAAACACATGCATATCAACACCTAAGCACACATACAGACTGTAGCACCACACATACAAATGTGCACAGGCTGCATAAATACACATACCAATATGAACCCACTTCTGCCCCCTACAAATAGACACATGCAAGAAATACAGACAAGTAGCAACAGGCATGCAACATACACATACATGGTGATTCCAAGCAGAGGAAACCCCTCTAAGCTATGTTCAAGCATGGTGAGTTCCTGGGAGATGAATCCTGGCAAAATGCATTGCAGGAAGAGTCCCACACAAGCAAGAAAATCCACAAAATGCATTCTAGGCATCTAAACCCCTAGGCAGCTGTTCCAAAAGCTTGAATTTCATAGGAATTTAGCTGCCTGTGTTGATGGATCTGGTTCCAAGGCCCGGAAGGAAAGCAGAGGGATACAGTACAAAACTTTCATCTTATTCCCTTGGCTGATTTTTTTCTGTTCAGAGGCAGGTGTGATCTTTCTCCAGCTGATATGGGAATTAGCAGCCAATGCCCACGGGTCTAGATAGAAGTCTCATATGACGGATGCGTTCTCTCTGCCAATGTTGCTGTTATGTCATGCTTGGGGCACAATGGATAAGCAAAGGAAGCACAGTAGGGAGCTTAGTGATGTTCAGAAAGGTAACTCGCTATTTTGGTCAAAAGATAATCTGTAGGGTGTACACCCAACGAGATGCCTGCCATACAGACACACATCATTGGGGTAGCACCAAATGGGCCAGCCATTTCCAGCTTCATTTATGTTTAGAGTTCTGCCAGGATTCACGTGAATACAGAAAATATGCCTCCTCCCAGACTGACAGGTATTCACAGCCATGTATTCACAAGTACACAGGCCACTGTGGACCAAGTTGGGCCAGCCATGCCAAGGTCATAGCAAGGGTACAAAAGGGATGCCTACCCTACTCACATCTTTGAGCAGAGCTCCATTCCCATGTGGCTGTAGTGGTTTCTCCCACCCAGAAATCAGAGATGCAAGCCTGCAATGTCAGGTTGAGCAAGAGTTAGAAGCAGCTGGGAGAAGACTGCTGCTCTGGATAACCTCTGGTCATGCTGACCCTTTCCATTGCTCCCTGCACTTCCCATATGCTTTCAAACAGTACAAGTCTAACCCCCAGAGACCATGGCACACGGCAACACACATGCATACACAAAGAAGCTGACTGGTCCTTTCTCAGACTGTGATCAAGCAGACCCATGTGTCTTCAGGGATGAGCAGTCAGTGCCATGGCTGTGGAAGATGCTGGGCTAAAAATGTTCATTAAGAAACAACTCAAGTTGTCCAAAGCAGAAGGAGAGAGGTGTCTCAGCATCTGCCTAGAGCCCCTACCAGTTTCGTATTGGCTCTGTCTCTGGTTATGCACCATGTCACATCGTTACTCTTCTCCTTTACTAACATGACAGTAGGCTACAACACTGGGCAGCTCGTGCCAAGAACCAGCTTATATTTACTTGTCAGACAGAAAAGGACCAAATACTACCAGACATTCACTCTCAGGTTTGCAACACCACAGAACATCATGTAGGTGTTTACAAGACAATGGCCTCTAGGCAATAAAGGAAGGTAGCCCTGTGCTGCTAAAAGATAGCATGCTTGTCTCCAGCAGCCTTGCTTTATTCACATAGAGTAAAAGCAAAGAAACTCTGCCTTCTCTGATCTGGGTCAATCTGTAGTGGATAAAAACTGTATCTGCCCCTGCTCTAAATTCATTAATCAGCGATCAAGGACAGAAATTATGTTCTTTCTCTTGGTTTTCTCAGAAAAGACAATTTCACTGCTTCCTCGCACTGGCTAATTTGCCAGACTGATAATTTCTTATTTCTTGAGTGGGCAAGAGCAGAACACCACCTCAGTGAAAGTGACAGAGAAACCAAAAATAGCTACCAAATATCACCTTCTAAAAATCTGTTCAGGGCTAGAATTTTCCAGGAGAGAAGAAGTAGAGGCCTGCCCTTCACTCATCTTCTGCACAGCATTGCACAGTCTGATGAAGACAACAGAGCAACAAGACAGTAATAAGAGGAGCAGAGTGGGCAACCAGCCAGCATAAGTAATCTGAAGGAAGAGGCGTAGAGATGAAATTGGAGAATCAGTGTGAGTAAGATGGGACATAAGTAGATAAGAGGCCGGGGACATGAGGCAGTAAACTGCTGGAGAGATCAAAACACCTGAAAATGAGGTTCTGCCTGAAAATAGAGGAAGGACAGAGAGGGTCTAAAGAAGAGGAAGCAAAGTGGCCAAGAATGGCACAGAGGGTCCGAGACCACACCGCCTCCCCTCCCACTTGCACTGGGAAGGCCACAAAAAGAGGGAGATGGAAGTGTTGGTCAGGAGATGAAGGTCCAGAGAGAGATCCCTGTAATTCACAGTAACAAACGTACTCTGCTGACATCCCAGGGAGAAGACAATGGGGACCAGGGAAGAGAAAGTAATCAAAGAGTAAAAATCACATAGAGAAGGAAACAGCCCTGTGCCTCACACGAACAGTCCCTAGCAATCAACACAGCTTTTATTACAGGAAATTATTAACACCCTCTGCTACCCACCACCCCTCACCAATCCCAAACCCCCCCTGTTGGGGACCCTTTCTCGGCACACACATATAAGATCCAGATAAACTTTCCAAACCAGCAAAAGCAATCACTGAAACAACTTCAAACACCACAGACCAATAAAACCACAATTTAGAGGTTAACTTTCCCAACCCCCCCCCATGCCATTATTTAATAAGGAAATACTGTACAGATATAAAACCCACCCTTTTCCCAACCTGAATATAATTGCTTGAGTTAGTTTCTGTACATATATACACACATATTTACACAGTAATGCTGCAGTCAAGAAAGCAGATGATGTAAAAGTCACAAAGTGAATACATAAATTAAGTAACTACCAGCAGAACATTAGGAAAGGTCACGTTGTTCGTACTTGGCAAAAATGAATTGTGGGACAGAGTCATTAAGCGTACTGCAATGTACCGTGCGTGTGTCTGTGTGTGTGTGCGCGCATACAGGCACGCAAGCCTCACAGCTTCTTGCTGTGTCAGGTTTGTCATATGGGTTTCACCTCCCCAGTATGTCTCATACATGTGTGCGTGCCCAGACGAACTCCTGTCCCGCAGGGTGGAAGTTTTTTCTGACCTGTTGGAGTGTATACCAGTGCTTGCTGTGAACCTTTAATGGCAGGAGGCCAGAAGGTTGAGAGATCTGTAACTACTAACACATCACAGAGATTGTACTTTACCTCAGCACCCAGGGGACTGTACCCTTGGCATCGGCAGACGTGAGTCCTGCTCTCTGCGATATGGTTTCACTGCCTTTTTCAATACACAAGCAGATTCATGCTGTGTCAGTTTTGTTGTCAGCAATGACAGAAAGGTGCCAGAATTCACTCAAATTGCATGCCTAGGAGAGGAATTTGGGGATGCTCAAGAGATGAAGAAAGAACTCAAAGCCAATTGTGAGGTGTTTTTTGTTGTTGCCATTGTTGCTCTTCTAATGGCAGACACCCAGGTCTGTCTGCAGTCAGCCCCAGGGAGGTCTGGAAAGTCCGTGATGAAGATGAAGCAATAGTATTCATATTGCCAGTAAGACATTCAGCACCCCAGTTTGACGGGGGAGGAGAGAGGAAGCCACAGGGAAGTTTATGTGGGTGAATGCAGCAAGGGTCTATGGCTTGGAAATCTATTTGGCTGCAAATTGAAAGTAAGCCCTTGTGGGGACAACAATCGGTCCCACTAGTTACTATCTTAATGTGCCCTGCAGCATCCAGCAGCATGGTAGGTGTGTTCCACGTGGACACACCAGGTGTGTTCAGCAGCAGGGAAGCAGTTATGGGAAAGAGTGGGTGCAGATGGGGATCGTGGCTTGAAGTCCGTTCCCATTTGTTCCCAGCAATCTAGTTCCTTTGTCACACACAGCTCCCAGGGGCTCCTGTGGCGAGCCAGGCATATGCCTTGGAGAGACAGCATAACTGGACCCTACCCTTTGCCAGCTTGGATTGAGCAAGAAGGGTGAAGTGTAATTCCTTAGAGTGATGGTGCAGAGAGTCAGCACAAAGTCCCTTCATCAGCATTCCTCATCTTTATCCCCTCTCATTTTCTTTCCTTTTTGGCAACCAAAAATACATGGGGAAGTGCAACCTCCCACCCTTCTCCATGGGAAGGGCTCATCAAAGGTTGCTTGACTGGAGTGGAGGATGTGTGAAAGGCCTAAGTCTGATCATTGGCTGTGTTCCCAGGCTTGCTTCCATCTGTTGATAAGCAATGGAGGTGGGAGAATATGACACGTTTGATAGAAAGCTCTGAAGTAAAGACTTGCCTATAAAGATCCCTGAGGTATCTCTGATCGCTCTAACCTGTCACCACCATCATATTCATCCTCTGCCTCCTCCTCTCTCTCTTTTTCTGGCAATGTTGCTGTGAGAAACAACCCTGATTTGGAAGTACAAAGGGGCTTTATTCAAGATGGATGCTAGTGTCTTCTTGGAATGAGAAGCTCAACATCAGCATGCACTGCTGAAGAAGTTAGAAGCAAAGAGGCCCATTCTGGTAAATCTTAACTCCACCAAATCCTTCAGGACATCACAAAGGAGCCTTCCTCCACCCATGCGCCAGAAATTGAAATATCTGTTCCCTGTGGGCAAAGTTCATACTTGCATATTGCTGAGCATTTTAAACCCATTGGGGCTCTCACCTGGAGAGTTCTGATGACACATACTGGACTTCAGAAAATGGGAGGTGTTTTTGCTGAGGAGGTGGGGCCAGTGTGCTTCATTGTCTCAACTGACAACAAGTCTTGACTACAGCTTTTTTTTTCCTACTTATGAAGTGACACAGCAAGTTCTGATATTGCCCTCACTGAGAGGCATGGTGGGAGACAGAGAAATACTACACCAATCTGTGTTGTGTTGCACTATGGTAAAAAGCTGATGTGAAATTCTCCAGGAAGATTTATGATGTGGAGATCCACAGTTGCAAGTTCTACCTGCCAGCTGCTTTCCACTGTGCATGGCACATTTCTGACATTTTTTGAATATTCCCTCTGTCTTCTTCATATACACCCTTCTCCAGCTGAGTACATACACTCCAGTACAACTTCAGAAAAACATGGCTCATGAAAATACCTCTCAGAGAGACATGCCTGGGGCTAGAGTGAGGAGGCAAATGTCAGAAACATTGCCAAAGGCGCCTAATTTTTCCCAGGAGGCTGGCTGCAAATATACAGTAGAGGTCACCAAACTGTAGAGGACGCAATGGTTTTTGCTCAGTATTCTTTTGCGTAGAAACCTTCAGAGAGGGGAGATGTTCACAGCCACTGCCCCAGAAAATACTGGTGTTTCTACAGGAGAGAGAGAGAAATGGCAAGGGAGGGGATTTTGAGCTTTGTCAGGCTCTGGTATGAAATCTCATTCTTTTCTGGACAGGTAATAAACAGCACATGAGTGTTTTTTTTAGTATAGACACCTGCTGCTAATATTACCTGATTGATTCACTTGAATACTTAGAATGAAAATACACCAAATCTAAAATTCTAAATATATAATCAGAGTTTAATAACATCATCAATTTATTTTCTGGATTATGAATTACACCCTCCCCCCTCCCACTCCCTCCCCTTCATCTCTGTCCCAAAACTTGACCTGTCAGAACTAAAATAAACAAAGCAACCAGAAAAGATCACTTATAGAAGAAAGGATTAACCTGATGGACACATGGCCTAATCTATTGTGGGAGGAGGCAAAATACCAGGCTCCTGTGGTTAGACCAGTGGTTCAGTCCAGAATTTCCAGTAGTTCTTTTCTGGTTGCCCTAGAGCATTCATTTGAGTGGTTTGTGGCACAGTTAATATTTGCAGAGCACTCAGAGTGTTAACAGTGCTACAACATTATCAACACTAGATAATGATTTTGGCAAACTATCATTTGCCGATCAGTGGAACAAGGGACAGACCAGTTCAGCGAAAATATGAACCAACTTTCACCCTGGAACACAAAAATCAGAACCTTTAAGAAGAGATTTGAAAAAAGTTCCGTTAACTTCTTTTTGGTTTGTTTTCGGCTTAATTTCCCTGCAGAGCCACCCTCCGGGTTTCCTCATTCCAGGTGGGGAGGGATGGAAAAGTACCGAGATAACGGCCAAAGAGATTAGCTGCCCTTGCCAGCTGTCAAGCTCCCCCCTAAGCCCTTAGGAAATACCAGAAATTATCATGAGCTTTCCCAGGTCCCAGATTTCTAAACCAAAGTAGCATTGGAGAAGTCTCTTAATGTCAAAGTGATGGTCCAACCTGAGCAGCCAACTTGATGGTTCACCCCACCACTATCAAGACAGTGTAGTGCCTTGAGGCCCAAACTCCACAGAGAGATGCTGGTACAGAGAGTTTATATGCAAAAAGGAATTGGGGGTGTTCCCATCAAAACATGAAACCCTGCTGGCAAGGCTTGAAGTGACGTTCCGGCGTCTTCCATTCATGAAGATAAAGGTGACAGGGCAATACGGGGGGCCTCGGGGGAACACAACACACATGGGTTTCTCTCTCTCTCTCTCTCTTTTTCCTCATTCATACGGCCTCGACCCGCGTAAACCGCTTCCAAAAATGCAGTCTGAAAAGTCATAGAAAACAAACAGAACGGAAACAGACTTCCCCTCCCTCCCACCCCACGACCTGAATATTCACGAGAAGAGAAACACCAATTTATACAAAAATGCAATAAAAAAGAAATATTTACAAATGAAAGGAACGCCTTCTCAGTGGCCACTGTCAGGAGCATCTGACAAGCTGCCATGTGTTCTGGATTGCAGATCGCTCTGTTAATTTGTTTGGTTTCTTTTTTTTTTTTTTTTAATTCTTTTCCTTTATGTCCTTGTAATGAGAGAAGAGGGAAAGAATAAGAAGTTCCCTTACCCTGAAGACTAAGGGGTGGCATTACAAATATTCTCCTCCTCTTCCCTCCTTAATTTCCTCAGTGAAATATAAGAAAATATTACCCTCACCAACCCTGCCCACCCTCTCCTCACACTCTTTGACTTTACAGGCAAATCCCACCCTCTCCCCACCCCAGCTTTAAAAAATAAATAAAATAAATAGGTAAATAAATAAAAGGCCTTCTGTTGGCTTAAAAAGAGAAAGAAAAGACAAAATCAACCAGGGTGTGGTAAGGAATGTAAGAGGTGGCTTTCAGCTCCAAGAAATGTGGCTCATGAAGATAGGGCTGCCATCTCCTTTCAGTGTCAGTTCCCAGGTGTGTCCCCATGCCCTCAGCACAGGGCTCTCTGAACCCTCCCCCTGGTGAGCCACGGTCATTGAGACACTGGGACAGACCCAGGATAAGCAAGAGAGACTTTGCCACATCTCTCACGATGGGAGAGGTCGGCCCACACCCCCACCTCAGGAGAAAGAAGACATACAAAAGGGGAGTTCAGTTTCTCACTCCTACCATTGCTCCCTTTCCTTTAGTTTAACTTGCATCTAAAATGATACAATGGAAAGAAAAAAACATTCTTATCGATACTAGGTGCACCAGGAAAGCTGTCACTACAACTGCAGGGATGGAAAACCCTAGGCTATTCCAGCTTTGCACCTGTGCTAGTATCTTCCTCTCTCGCACACAGAGGCACGCGTACATGTACACACACATCAGCCTTGCACATCTTGTCTTCAGCCCTCAGCATAAATTTCTTTGCTCTCTGGCACTTATTCAAGTACACCCTTTCCCAGGAAGACAAACCGTGTACTTCCCCTGTACATTCAACAGTAAATATACATATGTATTTCCCATGGGTGCACACACCCTCCTCCCATTTCCAGGTATGCAAGGAGGCATTGAAACAGTCCACCAGCAGCACTGCCACCCCACATACCCTTTCATGGCATTTTTTTTTCCTCTCCAGCACCATGCCAGCATTGGCAGAGGGCATCCTGTTCCTTTTGTTCCAACCTGCTGGCCAAGGGTAGGGAGGGCAGAAGGATGAAAACTTTTTTCTCTGCCCTCCTCCCTGAAAGGACATGCCAAAACAGGCTTGGTGTCCCCTG
>NW_010310292.1:48172-49163 GCF_000700745.2 Antrostomus carolinensis | reverse complement strand
CCTACTCTTCAGCTCTCTTCCACTGTGTTTGTTATTCTTACAGGATTGTGGGTTTATTCTGCTTTCTCCACAGACATTTCAAGTATAAGCTATTGTATATACTTGCATATAGGCTAACCCATCCTATACACTGCTCCCACCCTTGAAGCATGTCACAACCAGTGAGCAATTCACAGCTAACAAGCCAACCCTGTGCCCCTTTCTCCAGACTCCTCTCATTTCAGTGCAAACCCACATCCTCTGTCAGACGTCCCAGTAGCCTCCCTAACTCCATGGTTGTTTTCCCAAACTCAGACCCCACTTCCTTTCCACCTCTTCCAGTGGTCTGCTGCAGATTCAATGGCTGTAATAGTCATAGTGAAACCACCAACCAGACCTGCAGGCAAGCCTTCGCTCCCTTCCCCAGCACCCGTCAACAGACAATTCAAATTTTTAGCATAAAATTTCTCAGCATATACTCAAATATATATATATATATATATATATATTTCAGCCCTAAACCCCCATAGTCTTCACAAAATAATGTAACAAGAACCTCAGTATAGCTAACATATAAGTGCATCATCAAGTTAGTCGTGTTATTCACCCTTCACTTTCTCCATGTCTTCGAACACTACTCTTTTCTAGGCAGTTTTAGGAAAAGTAGCCTGAGCAAGCATATTTTCCTGCATGTCCATTACACTGCTTCTGTTGTCTCCTCCTGCCACACGCATTCGTGTGCATGCATACGCCTTTCTCTGCTGTGAGCTAGCAAGGGTCACTGCCGCCCCCCCTCAGCCCACTCCTTCCCTGCCTTTTTCTCCCCTTCCTGAAGTCACGAACGAGGATATCCAACTCCGACATCACTGTAAAGTGCAATGGCCAGGAATGGAGGAGAATGGGAGGAGCGAGAACATGGAAAAAGAGATAAAAAGGGAGGAGTGGGAAAGAGGAGGAGGAAGAGGGGAAACCAAAGAGGTGGCACTTTTCACCAGTGCTGCACTACTCAGAA
>NW_010310292.1:47818-48044 GCF_000700745.2 Antrostomus carolinensis | reverse complement strand
CTCTTCCCCTCTCACTCAAACATCAGACTCAATACTGGAGAGTTTCTCATAAACATGCCCGTTGCTGGAGCCATTGAAAGCCCTGGGGTTTTTGTTGTTAGGCACACAGGGGTTGGACTGGTTCCCTATACAGATGTCCTTCTGGAAACGGGCTGGCACAGCCCCATGAAGGGCTGAGACCACCGGCTTGTTGGTGGTGACGATGGCTCGGAAGTCTGGCCTGGCT
>NW_010310292.1:46772-47701 GCF_000700745.2 Antrostomus carolinensis | reverse complement strand
TGCCTGAAGAAATAAGATTTGCTGCCATGGAGCAAGCATTGGTCATCCCCAAAAGTGGGGATGAAAGGGTTTTGGGTGACCCGGTCGGGGTAGAGCGACTTGCTGAGCATGTAGCCCCCGCTGCTGCCGGGGTTGTTGTGGTGGGGGGAGGTGGGGGGGGGGACTGGGGCAAAGGTGGTCTCACTAGCTGGCATCTCAAACATGTGGGCGTAGGGGCTTCCCTCCAAAAAGCGGCCCTTGTCCTTGAGGCTGACGCTGCGGGGGGCCAGGGCCGAGTCATCCTTTTGCAGGTCCACAAAGGTGTCATAGGAGTGCTGCCGGCGGAGCTTGTTGCGGTTCTTCTTCTGCACCTTGGAGGCAGAATTGGAAGGGCTCTGAGGATATTTGGAGGAGGAGGTGGCACTGGTGGCCACGGGTACGGGTGCAGGTGGCTGGTCCAGCTCTTGGAGCGAGTTATCCTCACTGATGTCATACAGGTTGCCCGCTTTCTTGCAGGCCTCACAGCGGATGCAGGCCTGGCGGGTAGAGTTCTGACCCACCACCGATGGCGTGTAGTTGTGCAGCTTAGAAGGGCAACCACGGCAGAAATTAGCCCCAGGCCGGTCCTCCCAGTCTAGGTTCGTCAGGTTCTTCTCCCATGGTGCTGGGACCCCGCTCACACCACCGTGCTTGTGCTCGTTACCTCCACCAAACTCGCTTGAGCCATGCTTGTGGTGGGCCCTGTTGGTGCAGGAGCCACCCCCTCCTCCTCCTCCCGTGTCACGCTTAAACTCATCTCCCCGCTCTTTGTAGATATCTGTCAGGTCCACGTGTTCCCAGTGTGGTGAGTTCTCCTTGGCCCGAAACTGGTCCAGGTAGAAGTCCCGTAGCCCTTCCTTGTCCCTGAAGTAGCGCTTGTGGTCAGGTGAGCGGGGCGGGCGCCGGCGGTA
>NW_010310292.1:36497-46758 GCF_000700745.2 Antrostomus carolinensis | reverse complement strand
GGGACTTGGCGGAGGCTGGACGCTTCTTCAGGCTGTCCTTGTACTGCTGCTTCCGCCGCTTGGCCGCGTTGCCCTCGATGTTGCCATAGGTGACTGTGTGAGTGGAAATGTCAGAGACATCGGAGCGGATCAGGTCGTCATGGGCCCCGCTGCCCCCGTAGCGGTCACTCTTGAAGGAGAACTTGCCGTAAAGGTCACCCAGCTGGCTGTGCTTGGCAGGGGGTAATCCCAGGTCCAAGGGCTTCTTCCCGATGGACCGCGACTGGGCGTTGAAGGGTGGGTTGTCACAGTCGTAGAGCCCGTCAATGGAGCTGGTGCTGCCAATGCTGTGGGGGCGGTGGTGGTGGTGGTAGTGGTCCTGATATACATTGCTGTCCTTCAGCTGGAGGTTGCCAAAGGTCCTTTCCACCTCACTAATATAGTCACTAAAGAGGTTCTCCTCGCAGGGGGGGTTATTGTAAGACTTACAGTCTGAGTGGGTGAAGCTGCGGCGGTGCTCAGAGATATCATAGACTGATGACTCGCGGCGGATGAAGTCCAGGGCACTCTGCGGAGAGCCATTGACCCCTGACAAGTTGGCCATGTTCTTGGCTGTCCGAAGCAGACGGAGGATGTTGGAATGGGTGTTGTTCATAGTTGCCGTGGGGGAGTTCATTGCTGACTGGCGTTCCTCGATGGCCACGCCGTGGATGCAGCTGTAGATACCCTGAAATAAAAGAAAGCAGGAAGGTGAGTGGTCCTGTAAATACACAAAATGGGACCTGGACTAGGAAGCACCCTGCGCAACTACAGCATGTTCCTGTAGGACAGCAAGGCCTGTTAGCCTTCTACTATGAAGCACAATCAAATAAAATTAAATCAGACCTTCTCTACCAATCCTCGCTGTTCTGCCCCTCTTTCTTGCCCCTCACATTTTTTCCTTCCCTTCCATTCCTCTTCCTCTGCTTTGCTTCATGTCATGCCTGTAAGATGCAAGAATACCTGCTTGCATCTGGAAGGGTTACTCAAATCTAGTAGGTGTAACATGGAATTGCAAGTGGGGAAAATAATATCCTTAAGAACAAAAGCATCAAGATAAATGATTCTGTGTGGATGAGAGGAAGAAAGACAGGTTTGGCCCTTGAAATTCATCTGGACATCAGTGAATCAAGGAGACAAGAGCTATCTTGAAAAGGGAACAGCTTCATTTGTCATAAACTTAGCTACATTAATCACCAGTACTGATCAGAAAAACAAAACAGAGAAAGAGCAGAACTGCTGAATAGGTATTTAGGTCTTTTGCATCTGGTTGAGTGAGGTAAAATAGAATTTTTAATTGCATCCTATTAAATTTAACAGTGATAACAGACTCCAAACTGACATCCCTGAAAGCAAAAGCCCTCTATTCAACGTCAAATCAGACAGCAGAAATGCCTGATTCCTTCACTTTCCCCACTAGCTCATTTTATCCATGACACAGATTATTTGCAAGGGCTACTCCTAGGAGCAGAAGGAAAAGGGCTCATTTATTCCCTGGCCTGCCAAATGGCGCCTGCTGATTAATGTCAATTGTGAAATGGACACCATCACATCATGTTACCATGGTTTCTCAGCAGCTAACAGATGATTAACACTTTTCAGACTTTTCAACAACATGGTCCAGGTCTAACAGATAACCCCAGAATGAAAGAATCTGTACTTAGCTAAGGATCACCAAACACAATCCCCTATCTCATCTGCAGACTAAACCAGGTTAGAAACTAACGATAAAGAAGAGAGGCTGTGCCCCTGCATTCAAAAGGCTTTTTCACTTCTCCTCAACAATATGTTATGTAGCAATTATACACTCCTTGCACAATCAAAGTTAATTCTGTTACATCAGACACTGAGGTCAGAAATGCTAAGATTTGACCTCACTTCACAATGGATCAGGAGAAGGGACCAGTGGCTTGAAAGAAGAAAAAAATGTTCCAAATGGGACACTGCTAACTACACTAATAGCAGAAAGATGACTCAGAAATTACTAGAATCTGCTTCAAATGTAAATATTATACCCTAAGGCAGATTTGCATAAAACAATTAAGTTCATGTGGTCATCCTCTCCAGAAGGATTTCTGCATGGTTTAGGGCATGGCTTTTGGTTAGAGACTTCTGACTGTCCATGATGGCACACTTCTAGTTAACATAAAAGTCAGCTGAACAGCTGTAATATAGAGCACAATGAAAAACTCCTGAATTTCTAACCATGTTATCCATCACTACTTGACTCATTGTCCCCAAATTTGGCCTCCTCACAACTCACTTTGGAGGAACACACAGTTACAGTTAAATTCTCTTTATATTGCATTTTCATGTGAAATTTCAATTTTCATGACCATAATCCAGCAGAAACCAGAGATGTCGCAGAAAAACATGAGATGCTCTTGCAACATTAACAGTGAAAAGATACCAGCCTTTATGCTGCAGAACACCAATCTATGCCATATGTGTGTTAGTCTTGGTGGATTTCCCCATCTCCAGTACCTACAGCTGTCTGAATAAATCCTCTGTTCCTTCCTGCTAGCTAATGACACTCACCCTGCTGATGGAGAAGACCACACCGGGCTTGCCAGAGCAGACACCCATGAAGCAGTGGCGGAATTGCCAGTAGAAGAGATGCTCACAGATGAAGGTGATGAGACTGAGGGCCATGGCTGCCCCCAGCATGTAGAAGACACCTGCCATGTTGTCTATATCCAGCTGGCTGCTCATAACCTCATTCTTCTCATTGTGACAAATGCCAGTGAGCCATAGCGCTTCCAGCTCCTCCATCTCCCCTAGAAAGACAGAGAGAAGGCAAGAAACAGGTTAGATAGCCCTGCAATGGCTAAATGGGGCAGACTGAAAGCAAGAATCTGATCTAAGGTCATTTCCAGTGGCCATGCTCTTTTTCCACATCTGTTACATCCATGAAATATCCTGACTGCCCTTCTGATAGGGGCCAGCGAATTTGTCATAGGGAAGACAACAGGATTTTTCTGCAGCCAGACACTAGCCACAAAAAGCTGTACTGCAGGACATAGCTATCACACCTGCCAAAGGTCTACAGTGACATCCTGACAAAGTTGACCACCAGATGACTGAAGACCTCTCCTCACAAACTTTCACTTTTTTATTAGGTCAATGAAGTAAAAAATCAATGACCGATACCGGTAGACAAAAATGAGTCACTTCTAAATGAAAACATTGTACTTTTCCAGCTCAAAATTCAAAATGTTGTTTTTTTTAAAATCAAAATGTCTGATTTTGAATTTATTTCCATCTTATTCATAGCTCATTAAAACTAGGTGCAAGGTTTCCAAAAATATTTGTGCGTTTTCACGTGTTTTTCTTCCCTTCAACTTTGTCCAAATTCAAGACTTCCAAGCCCTTTGACCAATCAAAAATATTACTAATTTGTACCAGCTAGGAACAAATGTTCTGTAGTCTAATTTCATACTCCACTTACTTCCATTATGGTATTTTCATGAGGGGGGAGAGAGAGAGATAAACACTCACACACACACACATATTGAGTTATTCAGAAATAAACTAATTTTGCAGGTTGGCAGTTCTTTTTGTGCTGTTAGGAAAGTTTTTCACATTTTCAACCTCCAGTCCAGTGACAGGAGGAAAAAAAATCTGTATATTTATGTGGCGCCATAGCACAGTCTTTAAAGCTTTATGGAGAACCTACATCTTTTTCTGAAATAATACATATTAGGCTATTTAGGAGACAGAATACCCTATCCATTAGGTGGCCAATTTCTGCTGAAGGATATCAGAGCTATGTTCTTTCCATATTTATTATATCATATGTTATTTTCAGATTTCAGGAAAAAAAGAAATACTTATAAATAAAATAACCCATGAATTTTATTTATTAAAAAAAAAAAAAAAGGACACAGCAAGATGTAATATGGAATTGAAAGGGAAAGTCAGAAAAATATTTTCTAAAAAGGAATTCCTTATCCCTTTAAAAAAAAGAAAAAATAACAGCAATTTCTCTGTAAAGGATGAGATGAACTAGGTAATTATAATGTTCTAATTAAAAACTCACTCCAAAATACGGTTTTGAGTCTCAAGTCCTTCCTTGGATTTTTTTAAGGTTTTGGGAAACGTGAATTAATTCTTTCATCCAGAAATATTTATCCTTTAATTTTGTAAACTCTGCATAGCTTGATCCTGTCTAGAACTATAAAGTATGTGATGACCACAGAAAGTCCAGCATAACTAGTGGGTTTGGTCAAGGAAAATCTCAAAGGTAGTGAAAAGTTCACAGCAGAAATCTTGTTTTTAAAAGATATTTTCCAAACACACATCTGTGCTGGTTCTATGAAACCTTTAGTGCTTTTGACATTGCTTTTGATGATACTGCCACCCTGCATCAGCAACATAAAACAAGTGATATCCTCACATTTTTGGTATAACGCCTCTAACAAACCCTTGCTATTAAGTCCTTTTCTCAACTCAAATCTGAAGCACCAGAGCTAGGAACTTCTATTTCTTACATGCAAAACTCGGCATTTCTTAGGAAAACTCCAACTCCTCTTTTTCTTATCACTTACCATCTCCAAAAAGCTGTAGAATGGCAAGATCAACCTGACGCTTCCAGCCTGAGTCCTTTTGGATGGCAATGCCATAGCCGGTGGAAGCAAACACTTTCCCACTCCCAATTGTCACCAGCTTGCAGCCTTCATCTCTGCCAGCCATGTAGTTCAGCACTGCTGCATCATAAATGAAAGCATCCAACTTCCTGCACAGGTGCAAAACACAAGATGGGTATAGTACAGAAAAGGTAGAATCTCTATGAGTTCAAAGGTGTTCTCAGGTAATTAAGGTAGAAACTAATCTCTTTCAGATAGACTACAATAGGTTGCATCTTCACCTTCATCAGAATTAACTAAAAATCTAAGCCCAGAACCTGTTTACAAGTGAGGTTAGATTATAAATGAAGACTGTCTATTTCTTTCTGATGCTTTGATAATCACCATTTCTGATCTGAAAGAAACTTTGGAATACAAACATACTGCAAGATAAAGATGAATGAAGAGGAAGTCAAGGGGATCTATAGTCCTAAGAATAGCTTGTATTTCTGTACTGCCTTTCATCTCAAAGGAACCTTAAACGCTTTATAAAATGTATCAATATTAGATAACAAAGTAAGGGTTGGAGTAAGGAAAATACTATCTCAATATTCAAATTGCTGGCATGACTTAATTGAGTAAAATGTAATTTTTTCAAATTAAACATAGTCAGGACATCATGTTTAACTCCTTGGTTACTGTGAAAAGCACTACTGGATCTATACCAACGTTAAGTGGCCACGATAACAGCTTTATGGTTTACCACACTTTAAAGAGCTCTGGTAAAGAGTGCTCAGCTGAAAACCACAAGAAAAATTCTGTTTCAACACAGAGAAATCCCCATTATGGGCTGGGACATTAAGACAGCACAACAGATTGGTGACAGCCTTCCTCTCACTGTAACAAATTGATTTGGTTGGAGGGGGTCACTCTCAGGGGGCTGCATCTTCCACATAACCAAAGACAGATGACAAGTAAATCCTCCCACTAGGTCTGAAATGAAGCACTTTCTGATAAAAGACCAAAGACCTTCCACCTTGCACATTCTCACACCCACACTATCTTTCCAATCCACCTCCTGCTCATATATTTCCAGTATGGTGATGATCTCAGTTCAAGTCCATATTTGTGGGGAAGTATGTCCAAGGGTGGATATGAAGCCAGGATGACATCTACTGCAAGTGATAAGCTCTATTTCATCCATATATTTCCAGGACAGAGCATATTTATTTCCTGGATGATGACTATCCTGGCAAATGTACCTTCCTAGGATGGCATCCAAGAATGGTACAATCATTTATAATGGGCTGTGTGCCTCTGAACCTGGCAAACAGGTTTAGAAATATTCAGTCAATCTAGTAATTAAATTGGCTGAACATCTTCATTCGTGTTTTGGAATGAACTTTCTCATAAGAGTGCAACACGAGTGTAAGCAAGAATGGCTTTTTTTTGCTGGGGCTGGGCTCTGACAACCAAAATGGTCAGCTCTGGGAAGAGGTCCTTAATTGTAAAGGACAAAGACTTGCAAAATGGCATTTTTAAGTTAGCTCCTTTACAGATTCACTGCTATTAAAATAGGATGAGCTGTTCAAACATACTTTTGCTAATGATTTTTCCCATGTTTCCCAAATTACCCAAGGAAATGCTCCCATTTTGTATACCACGTTATTATTCAAACAACATTTTGTTCAGTCCTTGATATTAAAATAATCCAGAGAGAAGGGCTACTTCCAAACTATTTGCTTCAAGCACACCTTCCATTAGACTATATTAGCTAGTGATACACTGGGGTGGGATTAGTCTGACAAGGACTGTTTCAGCTTCCTGATTAACATAATCTTTTATACACAGAAGGAGGGAAAACAAAGCAATTTCCAGATGACAATATAAATGCTCTGAAAAAAAACTTTGTCCCCAGAGGTCTGTGAGCTTTCCCTGTATATGCATAAGAACCCATAAGCATGAAATATCTTGACGAAGCAATGTCTTCAGGACTAATATACAGAAGGTTAACATACACAAGGATACAGAAGATGCTCTTTTTTTTTTTCTTTTAAATAGCCTTATAAACACAGCAAAACCAGAAACTCTTATAAGATATCAATAGAAAAGCCTGGCTAAGAGAACCACAGAATTATTCTTCTGTGTTGTGTGTGGTCTTGCTATACATTTAACCATGGAAGGATAATGGGGTCTTATTTTCAAAACTACACAAAAAATTTTCCAGAGAAGCATGCAAAGAAGTCAGGTTTCTGTGGTGAATAAGCATGGATAAATAAAGCCTTACCCAGTCTTCAGTGAGAACAGTGCATCATCCACCCCTCTCTGATTGAACTTCACCATGTAGCTGTGCATTTCAGGGTAGTTGTTGCGAATGTTCCTTTCTGTGCTGCCATTGGGAACCGTCCCAAAGCGGAAAGGGGGTGAGAAGTCATTGGGTTTCTGGAACTGGAGAGACAGAAAAAGAACACTTCTCACAATCTTTCAGCAAGAAGCAATCATCTGAATGGGAGAACACACTTTCCTCAGAAGGTAGTTCTGATTTTATTTTACTATCATTACTGAGAAGATATTATATTTCAGTGTCTTCAAACACAAACATGTCCTGTTAATACCTAAGAACCAAGAAGTTAATATGAGCAACCTGGTCTTTTTGTCCACTCTGGATTAAGTGTATAAAATAACCAGTGATCAAAGATTAAAAAGAGGTTAGATAAAAGGAAAGGTAAAAGGTAACAGTGGCTTTGAAACACAGTCAAGGAAAGATTTTCAACGCAATCTATGTGTATTTTATCCACAAAATGTCATTTAGTTTCTAAGAAATATCTTTTTCAGCTCTGTGCATGGCCTTGCACTTCCTGATTCTGACTGAAGTAGGAAAGTAATTAACAAGGAGAGATGCCTCTCAGAACACCTCACACCTATTTCACCAAACAAATGATCAGCTTTCAAACTTTCGGGCAAATGTCCCATATGAAATGTTATTAGTGGTTGCAAGTCACTAGTACCATTTGAAGCCCAGAAGAGAGCTGGCAGAATACTCCAAACCTTTTGCTGCTCCCAAGAAATACATTCATCATAACATTCCCCTATGGCTGCAAGGCTGTGAGATTTTATATGCCACTCGCTTAACTCAAGTCATAATCAACGCTCTCTGGGGTTTTATGAGCAGTAAAATTTAGACTGTCAATTATCAAGACTGCTTAAAACCCCTAGAACCAGCAGATGGGAAAGAGCACAGAACTGTAAGCCAGGAACTGAATAAGCAGTAAAGAAAAGAATGCAAAGGTAGGTTAGATGGAGGGAAGCCCCCCTCCTCTCTTGCTATATCAAGCAGTAGCTTGCCTTGTGCTTTCTCACAGCTGTGACTGTATATTTGGATGATCCTGAGACACAGGCCAAGAACATGTGGTCAGATTGAATCCATGTAACAGCAACAGTTCACCTAGCACATGAATATATGCAGTCATGTACTGCCACCTTCTACGATGGTCATGTGGCTGTGGTCTATAGCTATAGCTTAAAAAACATACAGATGGGCCTTGTTCTGCTCAAAGTCAGTTTTGGAACCTAGTCAACTCAGCTGAGGAGGCCAAAACCACTAAAGCAGTGTATCTCATTCACATCTCAGTAATAAGGCCAATAAGGACCTGTATCTGTGGGTAGGTGAACACACTGCTTACATCACCTGTTTCTGCATACTAGTCAACTCATCTGGCTGTAGAAGGAATCATCTTTCCAGTTTGGATGGTGAGATGGGCTGGCTTGTATGTGCACACAAGTGTGTGAGAGAGAACACGTCCTACTGCTTTAAGCCAATAGAAACCATCAGGACTGTTTTTTGAAATACTGGCTGGCACATTACCAAAAAAATGTTTCACATAGCATAAAATGGGCAGTAAGGTGGCTTTTAGAACCTTTTCACATCCCCTGGGGATGAAGACAAACTCACAGCTATCAAAACCTGTAATGAAAGCAAACTTTGATGGGAGAAAAATCACTGCAGCATGCTAAAACCATTCTTTTTCACCAAGCTGATTATAGCAGCAGCTTAGGGGATCCATTACAAGAAAGGCATTGCTGTACCAGGCACAAAGGAACACAGTCTCTGCAAGTAGCAGGCAGGCCCAACCAACATTGGTGTGACCTCAGCTTCAGCATGCCCTTTGGAGGGGCTTCAGCTATGAGAGCCTCTCTCTGGGCCCAAGGAGAGCTAAGAGAAAATCAGCACCTATCCAATGTCCGTTTATACCTCCATCCTCTATTCCCAGTGATACAGTCTCTAGTTCTGTCTGCTTCCATCACTGTGTCTATGAACTGGAGTAAGAAGGATTATAGAGTCAGACAGGGCTGTGATAAGGGAAACGATCTCATCTCTGAACTATCCTTTGTCCTTCTTATTTTTGAGGGTCCATCTTAACAGCCAGAGGTGAAAGGCTCCATATTTAATTTTTTACCTCCTGGGCAATAAAAAAAAAAAAATTAAAACATTACTTTTGAAGAAAATGACTGGTTTTGGCAACTGGAAAAGCATGTTTCTAGAGAAGAAAGCCAGGCTGATGGCTTCTACAAAACCATAAACTGTACATTCGCTCATCATCCCTTAATCCCTGCTCATTCCTCAGTCAGAACAGATCTGCAAATGCAAATTTTCCTCCACACACCCACATGTACACACACTTCAACCATAGCCTGGTGGATGACGAGACAGGAAACAGTGTCAGAGAATCCATATGGGATCCACACCAGAGATCTTTAGCTTGAATGTCTAAGAGGAACACGCATACCCAGCCACCTGGTTTGGTGTTTGCAAAGCTGAAAGCAATTGATGCCCGGCTGACTCCACAGTCCATGGAGCCAGAAATAAGCAGCTAACTTCTCCACATTTGAGAAATAATAGTGGTACATACATGCAGATTTCTGGCAGGAGATGGCAGCTGAAAAATCCCTATCTTTGTTGCTCAATGTACAGGGATGGAGTTATCTCCAAAGAGCTCTGTAGAGCCAAAGACTGCTGCATCTTTCTGAGGTCACTTCTGCCCCACACAGCTCATACTTAAGGAGAAAGAAGACACACAAGCCTTCCCAGAAAACATATGAGATAGATGGGGAAGGAGTACAACCTTTCCTGGCAACATGGTGGAAGAATGTGTGGAGGAACTGGAGAAGATACATGAGGAGGAAAGTTAATTGACACTGTTGTCAAAGAGTTCAGTAAGGAAAGCAACTTGTTTGACTTCTCCCAAGGGCTGGGAGAGTGGGTCTGGATCAGAAGTGTCAGCCCCAGAGAAGCAGGGCACTTTGGCAGGCTGGTCTAGAAGGACTCTGAGAGACATGAGACAGAAGCTGAGGCACAATGCAGGGGCCATTACATGAAGGCAGTCTGTGCAGAGATAATCTCAATGCCTCAGTAAATGTCAACAAAGGAATTAACCACAGATACTGACAGAAAGGGTCAGAATTTAGATTAATGAGAGAACTCTCCCATCATTTCATGGAAGTGTTGCTCCTGCCAGAGCCATAAGTCACAACTGGTCTACCCCAAGCATCTGCAAAGACAAGCCGTGTGAGGCTCTGGCAAAAAAAATGTGGTGGTAACAGGGAGGGAAAGATAAGCAACTGCACCAGTTGCTGAGCAAACCCAGCTGCAGAGAGTCCCAGGGAGCAGCAAACAGGGC